>NC_052486.1:23568136-23868136 GCF_009730915.1 Dioscorea cayenensis subsp. rotundata
ACTCCTTCTTCATCACATACTTCACTCCATTCTCATCTTTAAACCCTCTCTTCTTCCCTTCTCTCCCAACCAAACTTATCTTTATCATCCCTCTCCTCCCATTTCCACTATTACTTCCATTGCAATACCTCCAAGCTTTGCACCTCAACATCTCAAACAATCCATGTCTCATCATCCCTGACATCCCTCCAAGTCCTCTCCTCATCATCACCACCTTCTCAAAGCACACAATGTGATCTCTATGATCAGTATTGCTCCCTTCCAACCTCTCCAACACCACTTCTTCTCCCAAACCAACCTTCATTAAGTTATACACCCAACTCCCCACTCTCTTCACCACCTCTCCATTCTTGAACAACAGAAACCTACTTGGCTTCTTGCACTCATTCTCTTTCATCCATGCAAAGAAACCAGCCACTGCATTCATCCCATGCCATGGGTTCTCATAGTCATAAAAGCTATCAGCAATGAAGGTTAGCCCTGGAAGCACTGCAGTACTGTTTTCAGGCAAGTGATGATCAGTGGTGAAAGCATAAGACTTGTTTCTTGGACTTATGCATAGGATCTTGTTGTTGTTTTTTGGATGTTGATGATCAGAGGGGAAGACAAAATGTTCAGGCATTCCATTGATGGCTTTCCCACTGAGTGTGCTCATGAACCATGTCTTGTTTGGGTGTTTGTAAGGTGGTATCTTTGTGTCTTTCAGAGGGTGGAAGTTTAAGGGATGATAAGAGAAGGAGGTGGTAGTGGTGGTGCTAGTGTTTGTAATGGTGAGAGACTGAAAGGTGAGAAGAAAGAAGAAGGAGAAGAGGGTGTAGAGATAGATGGCTGTGCATTCTACTTGCTTGTGTGATGGTTTTGAGGAAGAAGATGACTTCTTGGTATCCATGCATGCTACTGCATGCAAATGTGTTCAGTTTCATGTGAAGTTTGTAACTTAATTATATGTAACTTATAACTGCTGTTTAATTTTCTTGCTTTCTTTTTAACTTTAATGAAAGAGTCACGAGATATTAAACATACTGAAATGTCATGAATCTTGTGAAGCATATATATTTGTTAGTTTCAAATTATTACATTATAATCTTTTTTTAATCTTTAGACTTTTTGACATACACCACCTTTTCTGCATGAAAATTTTAAAAATAAATCAAATGTTTTTTATTTGAACCAATGCCAGGGAGAATATTTTATTACACTGCATTCACTGCACATGCAAAATCATAAAATAAACAAGAAAGGAACATTTTCTTCTTTTTTTTCTATTGTGTTTGGCCAACTCTGTGTGTAATCAGACTATGGGAATATGTCTGCATAGCTTGCATGAGATAAGATGCATACATATTAACAAATTGAAGGACCTACAATCCTTGGCAAAAATGTTCATAATTTATTGAAAAGAAAAAGCATCCTATGAATATGTCTTCCCCAAAATGTTCATAGGATACTTTCTCTTTAATAAATTATAATTTATTCAATTTTATAGTATATATATATATATATATGAAAAAAAATCATCTAGATAAGTCCATATATTTGAAATCTAGCTAGAAACGTTTAAATCTAAGCCTATAAATACTATACAACTTTTTACTGTTTATAATTACTGCACAGTAGAACGTGATTGCTACTATTTATAATGATAATAGTCGTTAAATTACCATCCGATAGCTACTGTGGATATTTCTAGATTTTAAATCTAGAGATGTTCCTAGATGATGGGTCCTCCTGTAAATATATATATATATATATATTCATAAGAGGCAGAACTTGTGAAGCATTTCATTAATGGTTTACAAGAAAACCAAAAGGGCAACCAAGTCAAAGGTAGTGAGGGTCACATCTTAGATCAACTTGCAAAAAAAAAATATTGTTAGAAAGGACAAAGAATTGGCCAAACCACCATTCACTACACTCCTCATAAAAGTTGACAATTTGGAGGAAGACAGAAACCTTGATTGCTAATCAATCAAACAGAGAGCAATGGATCATGGAGAGTCCTCAGAGATAGGAAAAGATCTATCAGAGTCTTTGCTTCTTGATAAGGTACTATATACACATCTTCATTTTAATGCTTAATTCTTGCAAATAATTAATTTCTTTTATTCAGAAAACATCATCTCAATTTCAGGATAAATCCCAGTTACAGCATCAACCTGGTCACTGGAATGCAGCAGCTATAATTCTTGGTATATATCTATGTCTTGTTTCATGATTCACAGTTTTAATTATCATTAAAATTTTGATAATCCTGCAGGATTTGAGTGCTTACAAAGCACAGCATACTTTGGGATCTACACAAACTTAGTTAGATATCTGAAGACAGTTCTCCATGGAAGCAATGCTTCAAATGCAGCAAATGCAGCAATCTGGAATGGAACAAGTTTTTTCACATCACTGATTGGAGCTTTCATAGCCGACACTTTCTGCGGAAATTATCAAACTGTTTTCTTCTCCTCTTTGATCTTTCTTTTGGTATTCCACACTCAATTCATCCCCTTTATGATATATACATATGCATATAGACATAATTCATAATATTTTTCAATAGGGACTGCTGATTATAACATCAACAAGTTTAATACCATCTTTAAGACCTTCTCCCTGTGAAGGACTTGTGCCATCATGCCTTCCAGCAACTACAGTACAAACCATTGCATCCTTTTCAGGGCTTTATCTTATGGCATTTGGAAGTGGAGGTCTAAAAGGTGTTGTTTTACCTCTTGGTGCAGACCAATTTGATGAGAATAATTTTGCAGAGAGAGAACAGAAAGGAATTTTCTTCCACTGGTTTTATGTTTCTTTTACATTTGGCATATTAATGTCAGGCACTTTGATAGTATTTGTAGAAGAAAGCATAGATTGGCCTTTAGGATTCAGCATTTGCACATTGTGCCTGGCTCTTGCTTTATCAGCCTTGATCATTAGCAAACCGGTTTATCGGCTTCGAAAGCCAACTGGAAGTCCTTTGAAGAGAATTTTACAGGTTTTAGTTGCATGCTTCAGCAAGATAAGCTCTGAAATTCCAACTGATACCAATCTCCTATTTGAGACTAAACATACAGACTATAAAAGACAGAGACTTGCCCATACCAATGATTTCAGGTACTAATTTGCAGTATTTTTGATGTTTGATCAGAATTCCATTGCCTTGATTCATGTAAATTTTCAATGCTGTAATTCAGGTTTCTAGACAAAGCTGCTATAGTTTCAGACACCGATGGAGATGACATCGAACACCGGAACCCATGGAAACTCTGCACAATAACTGAAGTAGAAGAACTAAAGACAGTACTAAGATTACTCCCAATCTGGGTCACTGGAATTATCTTCCAAGCTGCATTTTCTCAAATCTGCACCACATTCATTCTACGAGGAAGTGCAATGGAAACAAGAATCTTTTCTTCATTATCCATCCCTCCTGCATCTCTTTCATCCTTTGAAGTAGTCAGTGTCATGTTCTGTGTTCTTTTATACAACAAAATTATAATGCCAATGTCCAAACAATTGTTCAGAAATGGAGCTGGACTTTCAAAGCTTCAAAGGATGGGCATTGGACGTTTTCTGATAATTATAGTCATGGTTACTGCTGGATCAGTGGAAACAATAAGACTGAAGAGAATAAAGAATGGAAATGGACTTACAAACATAACATGGCAACTTCCACAGTATTTCATCGCCGCGGTATCGGATATGTTTAATAACATAAGTCAAGCAGAGTTTTTCTATGATCAAGCTCCAGAATCCATGAAGAGTCTCTGCACTGCATTTGGATTACTTACAGTAGCGCTGGGGAGTTATTTGAGCTCTTTTATAATTACTGCAGTGCAGTTTGTGACAGCACAAAATGGTAGAAGTGGGTGGATTTCTGATGATTTGAATGATGGACATCTTGATTACTTTTTTTGGGTGTTTGCAGGTATTTGTGCAGTTAATTTCATGCTTTACCTTGCATTTGCATGGAATTTTACTCTCAAGAGAGTTGTAATTTAGCTTATTTCTTTGTTGTTGAGTAATGTATTTGCTATTTTTATGGGTTGAATGAATTAATTTGGAGCCAAACAACCTTTGGTCAAATGCCACCAACCCTACTATAAAATACATGATTTGCTAGAAATTTATGGTATGGGTTTGAAACATGCTCGATGCAGTGGTGTCAAAAGGTTCCTAACTGATCTGCTCTTTTCATCGATCGTGGTGAGAATATATGAACTACCCCCATGTATATATTCCAACTGTATATATGTTTGTCGTATTTAATAAAAAAAAATTGGAGATCGGAAGAAGTTGAATGAGTTTGTTGGTTTTTTTTTTTTTGCTTCTTGTTGTTCACCTAACTAAACCATAATTTTTTTTATAAAAAATATTAAATATAATGTTAACATTAATTTGTGAACTTATTGTTGATTTAAAGAATAATAATCATAGTTAAATATATAGAGAAATCTAATTAATTATATTTCCTCTGCCGTCCCCAAGCCACCACAGTAACTTCCGACATAAATTTCCTCTAATTAATTAATTTTATATTTATTATTTTTGGTCAAAAATGGCGCAAAAACAGTGAAGAAAACAGAAAACCAAGTCATGATAACTAATCTCAACCGTTCATTCCCTTGATCTATCCATCCAACGGTTCAAAAAAACCTTTATTTATTTATTTAAATTATTTATTTAATTGGTTCAATTAGTTGGGACTCACACGTCATTGGCTTTCGACGAAGAAGAGAAACAAAAAGAGAAAAAACTCAAACGAGATTCAAAGCCTTCAGAGATTCCCAAACCCTAGAGAGAAGACGAAGAGGAGATCGAGCAATCCGAAGCTCCAGAAGGGTTTTTGGTACTGATTGAGCTGAGGATTTGGGGGGGAGGGATCAAGGCCATGGGGCAAGCCTTCAGGAAGCTTTTTGACGCCTTCTTTGGGAACAAAGAGATGAGGGTTTGATCTTGGATCTTCTCTTCTTTTCGTTTTTCCTTGTTTTTAATCTTGGCAATTCCATGATTTGTTGTTTTTCGTTGATGGGATTAAATTGCTTGTATTTGTTGGCGAATTTGGAAATTTTTGTATAGGTTTTTGGTTTGATGTTCTTTGATTGTAGGTATTTGTTCATGATTATTAATAGGGATGTGAAATTTTCTGTTCTTGCTTGCCTGGTTTCAAGTTTTATGAATCTTTTCTTCAGTGAATTTTCAGATTTGTGCTAAGTTTGTGAATTGTGTTTATTGTGTTAGGTTGTAATGCTTGGATTGGATGCTGCTGGTAAGACTACAATACTTTACAAGCTGCACATTGGCGAGGTTTTATCAACAGTTCCAACAATTGGTATGCTCTTGTTGATGGGTATTATTTGTGTTGATTGATTTGCATTGAGTTTTATAAGTCATAGTTTTCGGGCATTTAGTGGTCTTTATGTTGTGTTTGAGTTGTTGTATTCATGATTATGCTATCTTTCTTGAGTCATTTGCTTTAGCTAAAACTTATGTAGAACTTGTTTTCTTTAAATTATTCAGCTTTTTTTAATTTTCATTGAGGTATTTTCATTAGAATCTGATTCTTCTAGTGGAGACAATTTTGATATGTGTAACTTTTATATACAAAGTCATGTTCTTTCAAAACTTGTACTTTAGTACTGTAATTCTCAATCCATGTAGTTAATATAGCAGTTGTGGTTTTGAATATTGCTGTCATAAATATTAACTTCATTATCAATGTTTCGGGCTTTTGTTTTCTCACTGAGTTTATTGCTATGCTTTTGACACAATGAAGAAGTTTGTATTATCTATCTATCCTCTTTTGATGGATGTATGATGCATGTATGCCCTCCATTGGTCCATTCTTTGTGCTGATAGTCTGACATTAACATGTAAATGCACTGCTCATTGTTGGATCATTATGTCCATAATAGCTTATCACCTTTTAAAGTTACTTTTGTTTTCCACACTTTATAATGCCTTGTCTAAATTTATTGTCTTTTGAGGTTTTGGTACAACTTATTTAAATATACTTGCAGCGATGTTGAGTTTCTGGCTCATCCTTTTTATGTTTTGGTTCTTGATCAGGTTTTAATGTTGAGAAAGTTCAATATAAGAATGTGATGTTCACAGTGTGGGATGTTGGTGGACAAGAGAAACTTAGGCCGTTATGGAGGCATTACTTCAATAATACTGATGGACTTGTAAGTATACCAAACTTTGGTACATGTCTTGTTGGTTCCATGTTATGTTCATTGTTGTCCCGAAGTGAAGTTATTCTTCAATTTCATCACAAAAATTGTGGAATAATCTGGTTAGCTAAGCTTTCACAGATGAATTGTACACTAGTGTTCACCTAAGATTCTAGTGGAGGTTTCTAGAATATTCCCTTGCTTGAAAATAAAAGCAGTTTTGTGGCTCTTTGAATGCAGATATACGTTGTTGACTCTTTGGACAGAGAAAGAATTGGCAAGGCAAAAGCAGAATTCCAGGTTTCACAGTTTACACTCATTAACCTTAGCGACTAGATGATCATTTGAACTTATTTTTATTTGTTTTGAAGCATTTTTTTAATACAGTTGAACTTTGTCATATTATTCTTTCAGGCCATCATCAGTGACCCTTTCATGCTCAACAGTGTCATATTAATATTTGCAAATAAACAAGACATGGTATGTCTTCTGATAACTCTTCAAATCATAACTTTGAAATGCAAGTGCTTATCTGTGCATAGAATTCCATCAAGATTCCTCTTCTTTATATAAGGGAATTGATTTGGGCTGTTAGGACAGTTGTTTATTTTCTTCCATGAAAGTTGTTAAAGGTAGCATCAGCTATAACTTTGATTTATCGCCGAGCTAGATATAGATGAATTCATGTACAGATACTAATTAATAATAGTAAAGCTATCAGGCATTTCTTATATTGTAGGTAACTAGATTGGCTATTTCTCCTGTGCTATGAATCATCTATTTCTCAAATCAAACAGTGATTTTTTAATCTAAATTCAGAAAGGGGCAATGACTCCAATGGAAGTCTGTGAGGGACTAGGTCTATATGATTTGAGGAACCGAGTGTGGCATATTCAAGGATCTTGTGCCCTCAAGGGTGAAGGCCTTTATGAGGGCTTGGACTGGCTTGCTAGCACACTGAAAGAGTTACAAGCCTCTGGACGCGCCACTTCAGTTGGCACATCATCAGTTCCGTCTTTTGGATGAAGGTTAACAATCTTCGATTCGGTTTTTCGCTTTACTTCCATTTTTCCATCTTGTCCTTAAATTTCACTTGATTTTCCACTTTCCAGATTCAAGAGTCAGTAGAAAATTCTCCCGGACTATCACATGTATGGGATGGAGATCTTCTTGGCATGACATGAAGCTAATTTTGTGAGCCATATGTAGTGGTGTAAGAACCATATGATGTTACCATTTGCTCCAACGAAAATTTACAGCTCCAACAGGTGTTGGCAGCTCATAACTTTTGTGACTAAAAACATTTATCCATATCTGGAATTTATGTATAGAAAGTTAGTGTGTTTGCTTGGTCCCACATCTAAACCATTGTGCTATGTTTCTCTTTTAGATTTTCCTCCAATGACAAGCTCTATGACTTGGAAATTTTTACTTGCCTTTAAACATAGGGCAGAGGTTCTATTATTCTATTTTTGGTGCAAGTACTGAAGTGCTGTTTCATGTTTGTGCACAAGACAAGGTTTGTAGCAATTTTGTGAAATATAATTATTGAATAAATACTGGCACTAATCAATATTCTAAATTCATTAATGATTAAATAATTCACAACTAATATTTCTTTTTCGCAAAATAAAAATAGCAACTTTTCGCAAGACACATTATCAATTAATAAAATTTTATATATAGAGGCTCTGAATTCTATGACTAAATTCTATGGATGTTCGTGTATAACTGGTGGGTTTCAATCCATCGGTTATAAAATATCTTTTTAGACATTTAGTTATATATTTCAAAATCAAGTACATAATTTTGACACTGTTGATATATCCATTTGTTTTTATTAAATTTATGTATCCATCTATCTATATATATATATAACCCACTACAGTAACTATTGAATTTACATTTGACGATTATAATGATTTATGTACAACAACAAATAGTACAAAACAGTAAAAAAACATTAAAAGCCATTTAGTCAAACATATTTAGAAAACATCACCGAAATACTTTTCTCACACATATATATTATATATATATTAAAAAAAATTGTGTGTATATAGAAACAAATTGCACCCAATATTTAAACAATAACAAATTTCATCAATTCACAAGGTTAAAACGGTAATTTCACCACTACTATAGATAAGGCAGTGCCGGGGGGCTCACAGAATCGCACGGTGAAGGAGAGAAGTGTGGAAATGGCGGCCACGGCGCTCGGATCTCTGAGCTTCTTCGGCACTCTCCGTCCACCATCCACCTCTACAGCCCGCCGATCAAAGAAACCACTGATGATCCATTCCCGATTCGAGCGACCGCTCGAGGATATCTACAACGTGCGAGTGGAGCGCGGCATCTCCAAAGCGCGGCTGGAGAAGCTCGGCATCGATCGATGGTCCACATGGAAGACGGGCAAGTGCCAGTTCCCGTGGGATTGGCACGTCGATCAGCTGGTCTACGTGGTCAGCGGCGAGGTCCGCGTCGTCCCCGAGGGCGCCACTTCCGGCGAACGACACATGCGGTTCGTCGCCGGCGATCTGATCCGCTACCCTAAGTGGTTCGAGGCTGATATCTTCTTCAATGGACCTTATGAGGAGAAATATCGGTTCTTGGCCTTTGGAGAGGATTGAAATTGAAATCTAAATCCCTAAAAATAGTTCTCCAGGTAAGGTACTCTTTCTATTATCATAGTTATATTGTTTGATCATTATTCATTATTATTATTATTATTATTATTTTTAACTATTTGATTGATTTTGCTCTTCAAATCATTCACGCCTTCATATGAATAATTTCAAACCGAGTCGAGTGTAGAACTGAATTAGCTTCAAATTAAATGTATATATATATATATGAATTTACATCAATCATGTGGACGTCTATATATTAGAAGCATATCTAATTATCAGTATTATTAGTTACGGTAATGTTTTAAACAGTAATTAATGTGCATGTTAATATAATAAATACTGTTTATTCATAAATTTTTTTATCTGTACACATCCATACATCCATAGAAGATTGGTCTTCTGTATGTATATATATATATTATTCTGCAAATTTGAGTAATTTATTTGATGAGCACCAGCGTACTAGAGCTCTTTTGTATTATTTCTCTAAAAGATAAAAGTAATAATTCAAGGAAAAATATGATCTCACACCATCTTTATTATTATAAATAAAGATTAAGTGAGATCATGGGAAAAAAAAAAAAGAAAGGGTAGTGCTTGGCTGAAAAATTATCCACAAAGTACCTTGTTTATTTCTCACTAGTACAAGCATCACAAGCCATTATTGAAATGAGCGAATACCCTCCTCCTATTGTGGAGGTAGTATCATTTGGATTTTTTTTAGATAATATCAAAATATGCATTTAAAGATTTATTGGCTTTTTTTCTGTTAGCAGCAGCGAATATTATCAAGATATATATTAAACATATCCGGCACATATCTTTAAAATAAAATAAAAAATTAGAATAACAATTGGCTCCTTAATTTGAGATAGTCAGTTTGAATATTCTCCCGCATGCATGCATGTAGTAGTAGTAGCTTATCCATATTTTTATTTTAAAAAAAATGTGATATAAAAAAAGGAATGCATCTCTTCACATTTGGTATTATTTTAAAATTTATTTATATTTTGGTATAAAGTGTAAAGTGTAAATGCCTTTTTATTATGATTTTTTAAGATTTGATCATAATTCTATAAATTGACAGTTAATCACTGGCATAGATATGCTACTGCCCTTGGTACTGACTGACTCAAGATGCAGTTACTTCCAATGGTCCTGGCAATGGAGGCCCAAACTCAAAGCAACTTCTTATGTTTTGGAGGAAGAAATGAACCTGCTGAGTGTTGTTGGTCTAGTAGAGAAGTTAAGGGTGACCTGCCCAATATTTCCTGAAGCAATGACTGATATGTGTCACTATTATGTGTTTTGTTCTATTTCTTGCTGTTTTTGTAGAACATTTTATAATTAATGAAAGCTTGGAGCCTAATGGTAGCAAATTACATTTCAAAAACTAATCAGGAATGTGGCATGGTTCTTTCATTAAACAACCCAAGCTTCGGTTTTTGTAATTTTAATCTAATAATCTAATTTCCTAATTTCCCCCATTGCATCCTATAAAACTCCAAAACATTATATCATTATTATATTTGATCCCTACAAAACTGAAATAACAATAAAAAAAAAAAATGATGATTATAAGAATGTAATGATACTTTAGGTTTGAAACTCAGTCAAGCAAGCACTAGTTGTCCCTAATCCCCCAACGGTCAAATTTTTTGAAATCCCACAGCCCTTGCCACAACGGTCAAATTTTTGAAATGAGCTCCTCCATTCCCATGGCTGGCTATAAAAGAACTCCAAATCCCACTCATCTCTTCAGATTTTGATAGAAACACTCCTCCAAATCCTATCAATAAAAAAAACAAACAAGAAGAGATGGATTTCCACAGCCTCTCTAGAAGAGAACTCCAGGCTCTCTGCAAGAAGAACAAGATTCCAGCCAACATGACCAACATCGCCATGGCTGATGCCCTTCAGACTCTCCAGACAGTATTCTTCTTTCCCTTCTATCCTATCTATCTAATGCTGACTACTTCTTATTCTTTTTCTGATGAGCTTTTGATTGTGTTATTTGTATCAGGTTGAAGGGTTAGATGGGATTCAAGAACTCTTATCACCAAACAAAGAGAGTATGATGTCACCGGACTTACCGCGGACTGGCCGGAGGACAACGGTGAGAAGGCAGACGGTTCAAGATGAGATGGCTGGTGGTGATAAGCCGGTGAGCACTGCGCCTCAAACCCGCCGGGGAGCTGCAAGAGCTTCGGCGATTAAGAAAATAGAGCTTGCATTTGAGGATGGAGGAAAACAAGAAGATCATGTGGAGATTCTTGATTCTCCGGCAACTCAAGGAAGCCCCTTGCCTCGGTCTCGTAGAGTGATGGCAAGAGTATCAGAGAGTATGAATTTAACTATTGAAGATGATGATGGCGAGAAGCAAGAGGGTCAAGATAAGGTGGTACTCGAGACTCCGGCGGTTGGCACTGGCCGGAGAACACGTGCTGCAGCGAGGCGAGTTAGCAAGAAAGAGGATGGAGAGAAAGAAGAGGAGATTAAGACTAGTCGATATAGAACGAGGTTGTCATCGAGGAAGCAAATTGGGGAGGTGACGGTGGAGGAGGTTTCGGGGAGACCCAGGACACGGAGCACCCAAATGAGTGCTGCTGTAAAGATGGTAGCTTTGGAGCAAGAAGTAGAGAAACAAGGTAAAGAGCTAGCGATGCTTTGTTATCTTTCTTTCCTTGAATTCCTATGCTGTTTTCTAATTTGATTTGGTGGCAGAGATCGAGGTGCAACATGGAGAGAAAGCCGGCGAGGTTGCAGAAGTGATGGTCTCTGAGGATCCAATCGAAGAAGAGGCGAAGATCGATGATGAAAAGGAAATGCTGAATGAGAGCTTGGAGAATGGAGAGGAGCGGGATGATCATCAAGATAATGGAGAGGAATCACCGATCAGAGGACTAGTGATGATAACAAAGCATAATGATGAGGAGAACTTGGCTGAAATCAATGAACCGATCAAACAGAGCCCCGGCGAAGCAGTGATCTCGATCGAGAATGACGAAAACCCTAATAAAAAAACAGAGGTGAAGGAGGAGTTCAAGATACCTGATCCTCAAGTATCCGATGAAGTCACTGAAGAGGCCAAAGACTATGGCGATCACTTGCCTGAAAACCAAGATCTAGCACCCGAGATTCCGGCGATCATCGGCCAGAACCTTAGTCCGTCCTTCACCGGAGAGAAAGAAGAAGAGGATCTCGATCTCAATCTCCGTCTCGCCACCATTACACTGGACGAATCAAAGCACTCCGAAGACGATCTGCAAATCGAACAAGCAACAGAAATCGAAACCTCACCAAATCGCCAAATCAATCTCGAGATTCAGAACGAAATCGAAACCCTAAATGTAGAACCTTTATCAGAGATCAATGACAGCGCCGCCGTCGATGATCTCAGCTTCTGTGAGATCCGTTCATCAGCGATTGAGACCATCCTCTCCGCCGCTCCTTCTCCCCTCCTCCACGAGACGACAACGGCGGCGGCGGCGGCGACGACGACCGTATCACCAGCTCCGAGCTTGGGTGATATTTATAGGGCGGAAAGTGAGAACGAGAAGGAGAGAGGTTTGACCAGTTTGACCGGCGGTGATCCGAAGGTGAACGTAAGGGCGGAGAAGCAGAACCAGAAGATGGACCTTCATGAACTGAGCCTGAGAAAACTGAGAACACTAGTGAAAGAGAGCATTATTCAGAAATACAATAATAATAATAATAATAAGGTGAGTATATATATATATATATTAATTGCTTGAAAAAAAATTAATAATTTGTTTTTATAAATGCTTATTGTTTTTATTTTAATTTATATTTTGAATTTTAATGGGCAGGTTGAAGAAGGGAAGAGATCAGCACTGGCAGAGTTGAATGAGAACCAGCTCTGAAGAAAATTTTGAACTGAACTTAAGAAAAATAAAACAAGAAAAGAGTGTGTTGTTTGGTTGTGAAACTTATGGTTTCTCTCATCCAACTTTTTGAGATGTTTTGCTCTGTGTTTTGGTACTGGTTTGAGTGCTTGAATTCATATAATTTTGGTGAATTGTTCTATAATAAAAACAAGTACTAAAAAGTGTACTAGTTTTTCATAGTTATGAATGAGAGAGACTTGAATCTAATGGAACAAAAAAAAGCCCATTTTGAATGAGAAAGTTGAACAAACCTTCATGAAATTGAATGGTGGTTGAATGAGCTCTTTGTCTGATTATTTTGGTGAATGGTTGTTGGTACTTACAAGTTGGAGACAAATTGAGTGCTTGTTAAAATTAGTATTCTTTTTAATTATAGTAAGAAAAACAAGCACTAAAAACTAGTTACTGTTTCACAATTTATTCAGTTTCACAGTAATATTTCTTGAAGTATCAGCAGATCTCTTTCTTTTCTTTTAAGCTTCTGTAAACTTTTATGTGTGAAAGAACAAAACAAGAGAATCAATCCTGGTTGTTATAAAACATTTTTACGCGGAAGCACATTCGAAGAACAACAGCATCAAACAAGAGAGGAAATACTTGAGATCAAATTGATAAGGGATCTCAAATAATGTGACTCCAGTGCAAGTATTCTTTTAATCTCAGCAAGAAAAACAAGCACTAAAAACTAGTTACTGTTTCACAAATTTATTCAGTTTCACAGTAATATTTCTTGAATGTCTCTGCAACTTCTTCAAGTATCAGCAGATCTTTCTTTTCTTTTAATCTTCTGTAAACTTTATGTATGAAAGAATAAAACAAGGGAATCAATCCTGATTGTTATAAAACATTTTTACGCGGAAGTACATTAGAAGAACAACAGCATCAAACAAGAGAGGAAATCCTTGAGATCAAATTGATTAAGGGATCATAAATAATGTGACTCCAGTGCATTCTTAGCTTATGGATTTTGTTATAGAATTTGAGAGCTGACTTCTCAAAAGGCAAATTTACAAGAGAATCAGATTCTTCACTTCCTATCAAAAGTTTATAAATTATTATTATTATTTTCTGATACTTAAGAAAACAAATACATTAATTTCATTGTCTCAATGTCCCCATTTTTCTGCACAATAAACACTAGGCCAACATAAATGGAAAGCAAAAGAACATATAAAACTTTTCCTTCCCTATATACATCTATCAAGAAGAGTTCAGAAACATAGCAACAAAATCAAATGAAAATTAACATGTCAATCTAGTATAATTGTCTCTGAACTTCACTTGCGAAACAAAGCCGTCTTTCTCGATCGATGCAGCGTGCTCGCACGAAGGGCACAACGTCAGCGTAGCGGCTTGAGCACGCATTTGCAATGGTTGTTGTTGCGGAGATTTCAATGATCTGAGATCTTGTATTTCCTTCTGCAACCTCTGATTTTCTTCGGTGAGGAATTCGCAGTATTGTCTCAAGTACTCACAATCTACTTCTGTTTGCTTGAGTTTTGTTCTAACAAAAACAAAATTGAATATGAACAACATGTAAATGAATCAAGAATCAAAGCTCAATGTTACATATATATTAATACCTGGCTCTTCTGTTCTGAAACCAGACTTCTACTTGTCTTGGCCTGAGACCCAATCTCTTAGCAATTGCAAGCTTTTGTTTCTGCATTCATGGAGATGAATCAATCCAAGATTACAAAATCAATACCAATATTTCTTATAAGTAAATATAAATAACTAACCGGATTCAAGGTGGCATGTTCTTTGAAGCTCTCTTCGAGATAACAAGCTTGTTCTTTAGAAAGCCGAAGTTTTTTCCGTGTTCTTTTCCGGTCTGCATCATCATCTTCTCCGAATCTCCATCGAGATTGAGAAGAAGAAGGCCCTGCTGACTCATTGTCTAAATCCTTCATGCCATGACTTCCATCTTCATCACCATTAAAAAACACCAAATAATCTCAACTTTTATATGCACTTTAACTATATAAACTACCAAAGGTGCAATTAATAAAACATATATATATATATATATATATAGAATACCAAGATCAAAAGAGCAAGGTAGCTTGAGTTCAAGTTGGAGTGAAGGATGATTTGCTCCATCTTTCTTGCAACCATTGATGGCAAAGTATGAAGAGAGCTCCATGGATGAAAGAAGAGATGATGAAACAAAGTATGAAGCTATATATATATATATATATATATGGAAAGAGAAAGAGAGAAAGAGAGAAAGAGAGAAAGAGAGAGAGAGGAGATAAAGATGTGCATGAATAGCAGTAGTAGCAGTAGTAGTAAGTAAAGGAGCAGGGACATTGGAGGGAAAGTGATGAGAAAATTCCCACCTTGTCTTCATCATTGGTGTCCTCCACATTGATACAAACATGGAAAGAGATGGCATTCATTGCCCCCTCACCTTCTCCAAAATCCTTCTCCCAATTATTTGCCATGCTCTCTCTCTCTCTCTCTCTCTCTTCATCATCATCTTCTAAATCTTTTAATGTAATTTCCAATTTTGCTTCCAATCACATCATTCACTACTTTTCTTATGACCCCACCATATCTATCTATTACAAGCATGAAATACTAAACACTGGTGTATTGTTTTATTATTAATAATATTAAAATCATTCCTATTCCTCATGGAGTTTTGAGTTATTATTGTTCATTTTATTTTAATCTCTAAATTTAGTTCAAAAACATTTACTTTATTTGAATGATGAAGTACATTAATTTATTTGTTTTAACTTTTTTTTTTCTTTGTAGAATAATGAGCAAAACAAGCACATTCATATAGTTTAGAGATCTAGTAAATATTTTTAAAAAAATAAAATAAAATAAATAAAATTTTTAACTTTAAGAGTCAATAATGACTTTAGTTTATTGGCTTTAACTATATATGTCACTAGAGTCTCAACTTTTAATGGAAACAAAATCCCCTATTATATATAATGCTATTTTTATTAAAAATAAATTAATGATCTTAATTAAGCACTTATGACTTAGTTTCATCATATTTTCGGTTACTAAATGTGGCATAGTTTATCTAGTATATTATTACTCAGTTTTATTTTTTGATTTATTTACTCTGAGAGAGTTTTGCTCTGCCCTGTTTTTTGCACATTACTCGCGATCTGCATTTTATATTATATTAATTTTTATTTATAGTATTTAATTAATTTTCTATGTACTTAAACCTTTTATGTATAATGAAGATGAGTTGTCTCTATTTAAATAATAGATAATAACATTATAAATGTATTCATTTGTTGCATGTGGTGTGGTTGTAAGTTTAAACTAATATCATAATTCGATACATGAGATTTGATTTGATTGGATTTTCTCAATAATAATTCCTTTCCTTTTAGTAGAATAAATTTCTTTTCTTTTTGTATTAGAATTGTTTCTCGTCGAAGAGAATCTCTAATCGTTTTAATTATTTTTTTTAAAAAAATATTATTTATTGAGAAGATTGTGATGTTTTGTTTCTTTTTTCCATTGCTTGTTCATACTCTTGTCCAATAGAATCCTAGATGGTTTTTAATTTATTTATTTCAAAAAATATTTAAATATTATCTTGAGATAATAGAGATTGGAGTATATATGAGCAAACTAGACAGACAATGGCCTAATAATTAAAGAAATAGTCTAATTTTAACTCAATGATGGTTTTGACTCTAATTGTATGATGTGATGAGGTAATAATGTTCAAGGGTCCAATGATGTATTCTTTAATTGCTAAAAGTTATGATTATTTAGTTGTCTTCTCTTGGGAAAACTTGGAAGTTTGTCCAACAAAAAATCATTAACAGCCTAACTTAGACTGTATAGGTCTCCCTACCCACCAACTAGTCTAGTTATCCTCACATTACCTTAATTTAAGATAGTATATATATTATATATATATATATATATAAGACTATTCATATAGGACTATTTCTCCGTAGAAGTCCATAGATAAGAAATCTATGGATGTCCATTATAGCCATAAGATCTCGATCTAATGGCTAACATTGATAAACAGTAGTTATTACAATAACATATACAGTAATTACTGTTTAAAACAATATAATGAACACTAATACTGTCCAACCGCTACAAATATGCTCATCATTCTTTATTTTCATATAAAAATAAGTGTATAACAAACTCACATATATTAAAATAAAAAACACAAAATAAACATGCATTAAACGAGGAATAAACAATACGAAAGAAATTAAAACAGTGAAGATAAAACGAAAATTATGTACTTCGGAAAAAAAAAAAATAAGAGATACACCATATTACACTGCCACATAAGATTAGCAAAATTATAATTTGGCCATAGACTTTTATAAATCACTCGCATTACACGTTTGAGATTCCAAAAAATTCAAAATTTCTTTTCACGGTACTTATGACATCCACCAGCTTGATTCTTTATTATTTGGAGCTCCGGACATTCAAAGAATGAATTAATTGTATTATTTTTAATTAATAGATCTGTTATCCATTTATTTTATCTAATAAATCAAATTATTTATATGTTAATTTAAATGAAATAAATAAAACATCAAATTCACTAGGAATTAAAAAACAGAGTATATAGAAAGATGAGGTATGGCCATTGTGTCCTTTTCCATTGGACTCTTTGTAATTTTCTTTGTTGTTCTTGTCTGTTTCTTTGTTCTTCTATTTTTAATCTTCCTATTTTTATTCAATAACACATGGTTTATATATATATATATATATAGATGATGCCTTGAATATAAACCGTGAACCACGAAATCAAGAATAAAAAATATTAAAATTAAAAATAATAAAACAAGTTATTAAGATTAAGTCTGAGGTGTCACCATCCTTCTTTTTTCTCTTTGTATCTAAATCAAAACTACTTCATTATAATAATTATGATTAACTTTCTTTTCAAAAGAAAAGAAAGGAAAAAAGAAAACAATAATTTTGGGTTGCCCGCATCAAATTTTAACTAGATTATTCATTTTTAAAAAAATTATTCTTTATATATATAAGTGAGTGAAATATTTAATGCATTAATGATATATATATATATATAAGGTATAATACATTTTGGGAATGGATCATAACCCACCGGTTCTCATGTATTTTGCATTTAGAGAAGACTTGAATTCAAGTTCTTGAACTTGCAAATCTATATGTATACCACCATGTGGAAAGAACAATAGTTCCTCTTCTCCAGGGTTATATAACATAAAAGATTTAGTCCCTCACCGTGTTCCTGTAGATTTTTTGAGATAAATCTTTATAAAGATTTAAATCATTGTAATTTTGTTTCTCTACATCTGTTTGTTCTTTGATAATACCTTATGTGAGAAGGGATGTTATGTATTACACTTCTTTTTTTTTTTTTTATCACTAGAACAATAGATTGTGTGTGTATATGTATATATATATATATAAATGAATTAATATGATTAGATGATTAATTAAACAAGGGCTAGTGTTGATTAAGCACTCCCTATCGTATCTATGATTTTGGTGATTCGAAAAGGAAAGCACAATGGGGGCTACTCTCTACTCACATTGTAGAGGGAGAGTAGGACAACTCTAGGAATAAGATTCCATCACAAGCTCATCACATCTATCAACTCTTTCATTCTTTTGACCTTTTCCTTGCCTAAATCAATGCTCTCATTTACTCAAAGGCCAAAGCCAAAAAACATCCCCACAATAATTCATTTCTACTTCACTTCCAAGCATCATATATGTATATATATATAATTATTTTTATTTCATAATAAAATAAATAAATAATATTTAATTGACAAATCTATTTAAAATATATTCCATTTGTTCACCAAAAATTAAATTTTTTTCAATATTTAACTAGATAGATAGTGCAAATGAGAATACATAAAATAAATTATTTGTTTTTTTAAATAATATAATGATATGTGCTTCTCTTTTTTTTTGTTTTTCAAATTCAAATCTTATTATATTATGTTCTTTTCTTCAATATTTTCAAACCGTCCACTTTTATTATGACGTCTAAGTTTTTTTTTTGGGCTATTTTAAAATAAATTTGTTTGTTGCTTTAATCATTAACAAACTTACATTGAATTCTTTAATTGGATTTAATTTTTATATTTTTGGTGATAAAAGGAATAAATGTCACACTCTAATTTTTCAACTTGAATTGGCATCAAAGCACAAAAAATAGTGAGGAATGATGACTACACAACCACAATCACCACTATCATTTGTTCAAGGAACTCTTAAATTCACACATGCATCGCATGTAGATAAAAGTGATTTTTTTTTTTAATTCATTATTCTTTTTAAAAAGTTTCCAATTCTAAAAAGAAAAAAATATATATATCTAATTTTGATGGATAATAGAAGTTTAAAATTCCCCAATTATTAATTATCTTCTGGTAAATAATACCATATATTCTTTTAATAATTTAAAAAAAATCTATTATAGTGTATTCTTATATTCTTATATCTTTGCTTCGAATGAAAGGAATTTACTATCATTCCAAATATAAATCTCAATCATTTTTTTCCTGATTTGTGAGAAATGATGATAAACCACTAATATTTTTAATCAATAAAACATTACAAAGACAAATCAAGTTCAATATATATATATTATGTATATAAATCGATACACATATGATGATCATATGATAGTTTTGATAAATGTTATACTTCTTAAATAAGTCGATGTTTTCATTAATGAAGTCAAGAATAATTTTTGTTATTGTTTCTTCTGTTCATTAAAATATAATTTATTTTTATTTTTATTTTGTATTGAGAGGGATTGAAAACTATATCTAAAATTTATTTATCTTAAATAAATAAATAAATATTCATATATACACAAAGACTAAAAAAAAGACTATAACATAAATATATATCAGAAAAAATATAAATATATATTATAAAAATAAAGATTAAATTTATATAAAATACATTAATAAATTTTAATTAATATGCTTAAAACATCGTCAGCACAGTTAAAGTGTGTTTGGAGACAATGTCATGGGTCATGAAATAGACAGTTAGGTCTTGAAAATTTAGTACAATCATCATGAAATTATATAAGAGGTTTACAGGGACCGACATGCAAATGGACCCCCCTCAAAATAATTTTATTTTTTTTTAAAAAAAAAAGGCAATAAAATGACTAAAATACCCCCCACTCATATATGCACAAACACACAAAGTATGCATTCCCCACTTCACGTGCGCGGGTGTGCGTCGTATGAGTAATAATTTGATGATGATTTGTACCGATAGCAACCCATGCTCTGTTATTATTTATTAATAATTTAATAAATCCCACAAGTTACTCGTGGAGTATTAATTAATATTTTAAGTATTATTTAAAAAAATAAAAAAAATAAAAAACTTTTTGTTTACTTACAACACTGAAAAAAGTAGGTACTCACTGACATATTTGTAAGTCATCACAAATCTCTTTTATTTTTTTATTTTTGAGTTTTTTAGTGTCTCAATCAGAGTTAGAACTTAATCTAATCACAATAACAGTGTCCTGAAATAGTATGAGCAAACATAAGTTTTATAAGAAAGATATGTAAAACTAAAATTATTTAAGTAAATAAACAAGGGGTTAATCCAACTCCAATCTTTATTATAAACAAATATATATATAACCTTCGGTAGTTTAATCCAAATTAGTTTAAAATCCATAACTCCAAAAAAACCTAGTGTATCAGAGACCAATAATCTAAAACCTTGTAGTTTCTAGTTATTACATAGTTCATTCAGAGAAGGCAGGGAAAAGAACAGTAATGAATAGCAAGAACCAAGATAGTCCTTGTCGAGGCTGCAAATTGTTTGCAGTAATGATTGGAAGATGCGGCAGAGGCGAGAGCGAGGCCCCGATGCCCATGTGAACTGCGCGTGGGCGGGCATCCAACAAGAGAAGCACATCATGATGGAGACCGTCGAACAACAGGCAGCCATAGCAAAGCTTGCAACTCAAATTATGTAAATTGTTTGTTTGCCTCCGGTCATGCTAGAGACGATGAAACACTGCCACACAATACAAATGGCTTAATCTTACTCCCTATCTCAAACATCTCCAGTCAGCAGCAATAGCAACTGTGTCATTGATGAAACAGTTAATCGACACACTTTTCACTTGAAAATTTTCTCAAATTACTGAATAGCAGAGTTGCAGGATTAACAGAACATAAATGGCATATATAAACTAAGAAGCAAAAAATCGAATTGAAGACTGAATGCGGCCGAGGGACCACTTCGGCTCATGTCATTTCATTTGGACACGGCTACTTGAATAGTCCAGAAATGGAGACAAAAAAAATTGGAAATAGTAAATAAATGAAAGAAGGGTACCTTTGGAGGGATATTAGCAGCATGGACAATGGACAATGATAGGATCAGGGCACCTGCAAATGCACAAACTTATATCTGGATATTGGCTTTGTTATATCATATTTTATAAGGACCAAGTTCAACCTGAGTTGATAACCTCTGCTCATGCTCCCAAGTCATCAGTTAAATGTTGGATTCCAATCTTACCAGCAGATGTTGTTGAGGTCTTTTATAGATCAGGAATTACCAAAGAACTGTATAGATATGTAGATCCAGGATTTGCCTGCAAAAAACCAACGGTTGTCAATGTTCCAATGTAAAGTAGATTTTATTGCCATCAGTAAATCAGTAAACTGAAAGGCTTGAAACAGAAATATGTACAATTTGGGATTGCAGCGGCAGCAACATCAGCAACGGGTAGACTAACTCAGAGATGCAAGGTCAGATATATAAAAATCTAAATTTGCCTCGAGAAAATAGAAGAAAATAGAATTTAACTTCAAAATAGCCCAGAAAAAGTTTGGCAGATGCATACTGATTTTCTAGCATCTGGCAGAAATAACAATTCACGCACAAAAGCCAGTGCACAAACAAAAGAAAAAATTATAAAAGTGAAAAGCAGTATTGACATACAACAAGAATGTGGCACCAAGACCATGCACAAATGTAGTCAGAGTTATACAACACAGAAACTCTAATGAGATAAAGTACTATGTAAATTATGAACAAGCTTGTAATGCATAATAAAGAATTTAACATCACTAAGCACATCCCAACCTTTGTAAATAACATCACTAACAATTTGGTCCCCACTCAAATAAAAAATCATATAAATATATATAGCTTATAGATAATTATAAAATAAAAAAGAAAAATTTATAGAGACCTTGACCTTTTCTCGCTAAAAGATTGATATTATAAAAGCTGTAAAACACAAATATATTTTTATTTTACAGCCAACCAAGCCAACTCATGGACTCACTCCTTGAACTTAGTACTAATATAACAGTGGAGCAAATATCACAACTTAGGCTTGCAAGTACAGAAACCAAATGAACAGTAGAAATCATTGAGTGTCCCATGAAAATATTTGCACCAAATTAACTTCGAAAGTATGATAAGAGTGAAATGCCAGGCAACAAAATACTATTGACTGTAATAAGCCATTATAAAGAAGCTACCATGACCAAGGCCTTGACTGAAAATTGGCCCCAGCTTTCTCATGAAACTAAAAAGTTTACCATTGCCGCAGAGAACCATGATCTTTCCTCAATCAGCTCTTAGCATATGTGATTAATGCATCATATTCAAGTATTTCATACAAAAATAAATGCCAAATATCAAACGGCTACACTCTAAAAGATTGCTGATTGTTTTACTAATGTTAAATACAGAATGAAGTATTACCTTTCGAAACCAAGAAAAACAAACCTGAATAATCTTCCACATTGTGAACACAAAAAGAAAAGGTGAATTGATTAATTTCAACAAAAAAATAGTAGAAAGAAAACTACCATGGATGCATCATGAATAAAAAAAATGTTGGAAAATCACATCGCCAGCCAGGAGTGAAAAAACCATGAGTTCTGACTTCCATCATATTTGTATTTAAAGTAAAGTTGATCAAATTTCAATCTTACATCCAAACCAAATCCTTTATAAATTTTCATCCTTGTCCATCACTATTAATTCTGAGAATATAATCCCACAAAACATGGCCAAAAGAATAACAAGCACAAACAACTTATAATAGTTTTTTAAGAAAACATTATAGGCCTCAAAATATAATAGTTAAAATATAAAGTTTAACCAAAGCATCATATTATACTTGATGTTTAGAAATTAGAATGCTGAAAACTAAACCATCCATCTCATCACAGTGAAGTGCATGGCAGCTTTCACCAACTAATTTTAGGGATTGGACTCTGTTAAACATCTGACAGTCAATGAAGCACGTAGAGGTAAAGACAGAATTTACAACTGGGTCAACAGGAACTAAAAACTTACCACCATGACACATGCAAAGAGCCCAATCCAACAGAAAAGGTTAGTACCTAAACAAAACACAAGAATATGTTAAATGCAGAGAAAAGTCTCAAACAATCTTATCACCGCACCCTTTTTCATTTCTTCAAGACACTGCCTTCTTGGTTAGTTCAAGCAATGATTCAATTGGATTAACATGATCCAATAATGATTGTATTTGTCATTTTCCATACAGGGAAAAAAAATAATATATAGACCACAAGAAATATAGCCCACCAAAAGATTATAAGCCTATCAGAGCAACCAAAATTAACATATAATAGTGACAGAAATTCAAGCAGTGTTATAACATGCAGGATAGTAAGCCACTAGTGAAATTCAGATAATGATATTTGTTTATAATAGTAGATACCAAGAAGCACAATGTGCCAATGGCGGCCAAACAAGAATTAACAAATAAGCTATATTCAAGAGCAAGAATTAACAAATAAGCCATGTTCAAGAGTTAATGAGTTCCATTCATATAATTTAACTGATCAAAAGAGATCACGAAGCACATTTAACACACAAGATATGTACCAAAAAGAGGGGAAAACACAAAGTATAGTATGATATCAGCAACCAAAGCAATAAGATTATTTTTCTCCCAAATAAATGAGCAATTCATTACAAGACTAATCATCAGGTGTAACCTAATGATGGAAATATTTTAGATGATCCAGTGTTACACCAGTTGTAAAAAAAGTTAAAAATGGAAATAACATTGAGACTAGCAACAACAATCAAAGAAAAAAAAAGAGAATAAAAGAAAAACCTCAAACATGAAACACTAACCATATATATATATATATATGAGCAACAGGAGATATGCTCAGAAAGCAGTATACATGCATACCATGCAAAAGGGTACCAAGTTATTCATACGCTAAGTACCATAATTTAAAGGAAGGCTCAGTTCAGCCTTCTCCTCTTCCTTACATGAAGAGCTCCACCATCCACATCCAACGAGCCAGAGGTGCTACTTCTTCCCCTTCTTCTAAGGGACCTAGATGATCCTGCACTGTTTGGTTCCACTACACCATCAGGAACAGCTACATCTCCTTGTATCACAGCCATGGTGCTTGAAGCAGAAGCCTGATCAGCAGCAATTGCAGCTGCAACAGATGGCCTACCACCCAGTGGGTCTAAATTTGGAGGACTCACAGAGGATCCAGAGGCTCCGTAGCGGTTAGTACTACTTGCTAGCCTCTCAACCACCCTACCAAGGTCATAAAGAGAGAACCTTGGCCAGAAGTCCGCTGCCCCATCTTGGGTCGGTAAACTCGAGTTATTATTTTGAGGTTCTGGTGTGACATTTCTATGCAACAAACTATCCCCTGTGTTTAGCCTTCTTTCAAGATTCCTCTCCCGTCTTTGCATATCTGACCTTAGTCTGGCCAGGAGCCTGCGCTGACCCATATCAAACATATCATGCATGCTCGGATCCAGATGACCTTCAAACCTATCACTGTTAGGAAGTCGCGCATCAAAAAGTCGTCTCCAAGACCCATCTCCCAATCTTCTTGTAGAAATAGGTCGGAAGTGCTGCCTGAAGCTCTCAAGCCTATTCCCACGCGGCCTTGGTGGTATCTTCAACCCATGCTGCCCATCTTCTCCATGCTTACTCTCCTGGCCTGCTTCCGAGCTCCCTCTCCCATATATAGGTGTCATATTAGATTCAGTAACTTCACCTTTGCATACTGGACACTCCTTATGCTCAGAATGGAGATGCAGCCATTGATACAGACACGGCCAACAGAACAAATGACCACAAGAAGTAACAACCGGCTCCTTTGCCAACTCCAAGCATATATTGCACTCAAAATTAGCAGCACCCTTGCTCTTATCCTCTGAATCCTCTTCGGAGCCCTCTGCCACCACCCCTTCCTCAGCCACCTTGTTCTTCCCCAGACTTTCTATCGCTGGAGGTTCAGGAATGGCTGATGGGTAGTGCCAACCAAGATCAGGCCTTTCACTGCCAAAGCCAAAAGATGACCTAAATCGCCGTCTAAGCCTCAACCTGTGCTGTGATTCAATCAATCTCCGGAACCGAAGCACAGGGTACTGAATAGAGTCTCTCTGGGATGACGACCCATCAGCTCGGCCCGAGGACTCATCCCCATTCAAAGAAGTAGGCACATTGTGACCCTGCGGGGTTGCCAGGAGAGGGACATAGGGTGGTGAGTAAGGAACATGGGGTTCATCGACCAAACCAGGCGGGGAAGCTGAACCATAGAGTGAATGGGAGACACCATCTTGGGTCATTGATTCATTGGCTTCTTCTTGCGAGAACTGCAATGGCTGAACGTCGGAAGGGGAATACGGATCATCGGGCTCTTCTTCTTCATCGATGGGTGGAATGGGGATATATGAAGGGCCAATGGGCTCGTAGGAAGGGGTGTACGGGGCGTGCTCGGAGCTTGGTTGTGCGGCGTCGTAGGAGGCGTTCGACGGGGAGTAGGGCTCGGGACCTCCGATGTCCATCACAGAGTGGCTATCTCCGGCGTTGGCGTCGGCGTCCGCTGAGGACGGCGAAGAAGGGACGAGGATCGACCCTAGGGCGAGATCGGATCCGAGGTCGAGGACGCGAGGGCCAGGTGATCGAGGGAGTCCCAGATAGAGATTCAAATCCATGTTCCCGATCCTGATCTCATCTCCTTCATCATCCATCCCAATTCATCAATACCAAACCCTAATCCAAAACCCTAATCCCACGCCCATTGCCAACCTTTACCAAAAAGGGGATGATTAGGGTTAGGGTTACGGTTTGAGGAAGAATAAAAACGAAATCGAAACCCTAGGATCCATGAGCAAGAGAATTGGAAAAATCCATGGGATTTCAATGAGAAATCCAAGGGATGATCAAGAAAAAAGTGGATCAATTTGGTGAATTTGGGGATTTAGGGCACAAAATGCGAGCTTGGGGTTCTCCCCGTGTGGTTTTATAGTGGTTTTCTTTGAGCGCCCGCAGAGAGATGACCTAATAAGATAGCTGGATGGATAGATACTTCTATGGGATATCATCGTTGATATTAACCGTTCGATTGAGATTGGACGGTTCAGATCTATAATTGGACACTAGTGCTTTAGTTAGAAAGTGCACGGATGTATCCTTTGGTGTTTGAATTATAGGTTGCTGATGTGGAAAAAATATAATTTTAAAAATAATTAATTAAAAAAAATCTGTCAAAATATATATATATATATATTTTTTTTTCATGACGTTATTATATAAACCCTTGATTGCTATTTTATAAAAAACAATATCTGTTATGATTATTATAATAAATAGTGATGTCTACTGCAGCAGCTATTTTTACTGTAGTAGCCGTCCATGTGATAATGTAATATCAACCAGCACTGTTACTATTTCATCTACCAGAGTATTTTAGATCGTCGGTTCAAATCAATCAAGACTCTTATAAATTTATAAATAACCCCCTACATTTATGTATTGATAAATAAAATAGAAAAAGAGAAAAATAAGAGGAAAGAAAAAGAAAAAAATAAATTTTCAAAGGTATTCGGACTTTTTATTTTTTTTATATTTATAATATATTTATGAAAATTTATATATATATATATATATTGATACTGAAGATACAATAATATCGAATATCATCTAAATAAAACCCCAACGAAAACAAATTTTGAAAATAATAAAAAAGGATAAAATACAAATTCGTTAAAAAAGGGGACAAAATCTTCAAAAATATCAAAAATTCAAACAAAGACATACAATTATAATATAAAATATTAATTTATTAAATCAAAATAAAAAAAAATTAAATGTATCATTTTCCTTAGTTTTATTCACTCGTAGAACTTGCCTCACAATAATTTAAGCCTAAAACTAAATTAACAATTCTTTACTTTTTTTTTTTTTGAAAAATAACTGCCCAGTAAACAACTGTATAATACAAACAATAATGGAACTTTCTAAATGAAAACAGAGTTAAAATTTGCAATTAGAAATTTAGTTATATCACAAGTCATAACTAACCCTAAATGGAACCAAATTTAACAAAACAAGTCCCTCAATGGCAGATTGTTTCTGAGAAGTCACATCTGAGAAAGAATTGGCAATGAAATGTTTGAGAGCAAAAGAAATACAATCAACTTTTGAAAGTGACCAACTTTCATTTTTTTTTTCCTGCAGAAAAAAAAACCTGTAACATAATGTAAGCAAGAAATGCAAGTCTAAATAACAATTGTTCTTGAGAATTTTAAGCATAAGATAATCAAAGACATAAACACTGATAAGATCAGTTTGAGAATACAAGATTTAACATGAGTATACTGCATTTGACTACTAGAATATATAATGCTGAAAACTTGGCCTAACAAGGATTTATCCAGTACAAGTAAAACCAACAACAACAACAACAACAACAAGAACAACAACAAAATCACAATTGAACAACCTTATTGATGCACTAAGGTCAAGCCTTCCATGGATTTTGAAGCACCACATAAAAATGTGTTTCCTTGAGCTTACTCTTCAACATTTTACCATCCATCAAGATTCATAATAAGAAGCATTGCTTGAAAACACATCAGGGTAGCACCTAGGCAAAACACAAATGCGAAAAAAAAAAAATGTTAAACACAATGTATAGCAATAAACAAAAATCACTCCCTCACCCTTCTTTATTTGTTTGGTATTTCAAGGTTCATCCATGAATGATTACATGACTTGTTTGGTGGAATTACAATAATTAGGCATACTTTGCATGATCAGTTTTGCTTCATGGAGAATATATGACATTTGCAGACTACAAGAAATGGAAACTTTTCAACCAAAAGATTATAAGACCATCTCCACGTAATAATATGACAAAAGACCATCCGAGTAATAATATGACAAAGACCATTCAAGAAGTACTACGAAAGCAGTTATACGACAAAAGATCATCCAAGCAATAATTCGACAAAAATCAAGCAAACTTGGTATAGTTATATCCATTAGTACATTTATGGAAGTTGGCATATCTTATCGAACGTGGTTCCAAGAATAGGTAAGGAATAAGTCAATCTAGATAACGACATAAACATATAAAAACCAAACAACAACGACCGTAATAAACACATCAAAAGAAAAACAAATCCACTTCATTAATGTTTTCACCAAGCAAGGTTACATAATTCATTTCCTAAAGTTGAACTGATCAAAGGGATCCTTTGCAGAAATACTATCATTGTTCTGAGATCAAAGTAGCCTAAGCATCAAACTGGTACACATGCCATAGCAGGATATAACAAACAACAATGGTAAAAGATAGAGACAGCATTCTGATATATACATATGAAAGGAGTTTCCAATCATAAAATGAAAACTTGGTATAGTTATATTCATTAGTACATTTATGAAACTTGGTTCCAATAATAGGTAAAGAATAAGTCAATCTAGATAACGACATAAACATATAAAAACCAAATGACAACGTACATAATAAACACATCAAAAGAAAAACAAATCCACTTCATTAATGTTTTCACCAAGCAAGGTTACATAATCCATTTCCTAAAGTTGAACTGATCAAAGGGATGCTTTGCAGAAATACTATCATCGTTCTGAGATCAAAGTAGCCTAAGCATCAAACTGGTACACATGCCATAGCAGGATATAACAAACAACAATGGTAAAAGATAAAGACAGCATTCTTATATATACATATGATAGGAGATTCCATTCATAAAATGCATAAGAGTATTAGGGTTTTCAATTGCTGAGTACCATAAATTGGCAGAACTCTTAATTCAGCCTTCTCCTCTTGCGCACATGAAGTGAACCACCATCCACATCCAAAGAGCCAGAAGTGCTGCTCCTTCCCCTTCTTCTAAGGGAACTAGAAGATCCCGCGCTGTTTGGTTCTGCTGCACCATCAATTGCAGCAACATCACCTTGTATCACTGCAATGGTGCTAGAGGGAGATGCCTGATCAGCAGCAATGGCAACTGCAACATGAGGTAAACCATCAACTGGCCCCGTATTTGGGGGATTTGCAGAGGATACAGATGCTCTATAACGGCTTGTGCTACTAGCTAGTCTCTCAACCACCCTACCAAGGTCAAGTGAGAACCTCTGCCACAGACCCATTCCATCTCGTAATGGTGAATTAGTGTGACTATTTTGAGGGTCAGGTGTGCTGTTTCTAGGCAATAAAGCTTCCCCAACATTCAATTCTCTTTCAGCACTCCCCTCTTCTCTATGCACCATTCCCCCTCTCAACCTCGCTAGAATCCTACGTTGACCAATCCCAAATATTTCATGCACGCTTGCTTCTCCCAATCCATCCGCATTATGCATCAATCGATCATGAAATAAGCGTCTCCATGAAACCTCACCAAGCCTTCTAGTTCTAGTAATAGGTCTCATTTGTTGCCTAAAGCTCTCAACCCTATTCCCCCGCGGCCTTGGAGGTATGTTCAAACCAGGCTTCCCATCTTCTCCACACTTGATCTCCTCCCTAGCTTCCGAGCTACCTCTACCGAAAATAGGAGTAATGTGAGACTCCAGCACTTCTCCTTTGCATACCGGGCATTCTTTATGCTCAGAATGGAGATACAACCATTGATATAAACACGGCCAGCAGAACAAATGACCACATGAAGTAACAACCGGCTCCTTCGCCATCTCAAAGCATATATTGCACTCAAAGTCAGCAGCACTCTTGCTCTTCTCCTCCAAATCCTCATCAGAATCCTCCGTCGCAATGCCTTCCCCGACCACCTTGTCCTTCCCCATGCTTCTCGGAGGTTGAGGAAGAGGTGGCAATGACCAACCAAGATCAGACCTTTCACCACTGCTTACATTGGTTGATGAGTTGAAACTCATGAGCTGCAACCTATGGTGTGATTCAATCAATCTCCGGAACCGAAGCACAGGAAACTGCAGTGAGTCTCCCCGAGACGAAGACCCATCCTCATGGTTCCAATGCTCATCTCCATTGTCGCCTTGCAAAGTCGAAGCAAGAGGGACGAGAGATTCATCAACCAAGCCAGGTGCAGAAGCTCCGCCATCTTGGTTCATCTGCTCATTGGGTGGTTCTTCCAGCGAGAATTGCAAAGGTTGAACCTCGGAAGGGGAATACGAAGGATCCATCAGCGGAATGGGGATATAAGACGGCGAGTAAGGAGCAACCGGGTGCTCAGCAATGGAGGGATCTACGGACGGGAGGTTGACATCATAGGAGGCGTTCGACGGGGAGTAAGGCACCGGCAAGTCGTCAGCGGCAGCGCCGGCTGCACCAATATCCATGGTAGAGTTCTGATCTCCAGCAAAGACAGCAACTGAGGAAGAGGATGATGGAACGGAGATCGAGCCAAGGGCAAGGTCGGATCCAAGGTCGAGGGCAAGAGGACGTGGAGAGCGAGGAAGTCCAAGATAGAGATTCAGATCCATTCCCTCAATCCTGCTCTCATCTCTAGCATCTTCCATCTCGATTCATCGATAACAAGCAAACCAAACCCTAGCTTTTCCAAAACCCATCACAATCTCTCCGCCATTGCCAACAAAGCTCAAATTGGAACCAAAAAAAAGGATTAAGGATGAAGGATTAGGGCATGAGGACGAAAAGGAGATGAATCGAAACCCAAATGGATGGAAAAATGGAGAAATCGAGAGGAAAAGGTAGGGATTTTGGGGAAGATGATGAGAAGGATTGAGAAATGGAGGAATTGGGGGTGGATTTGGGGGGGTTTTGTGGTGGATTTCTGATTTTTTTTTTTTTTCTCGCGGGGAATGAAAGAGAACAAAGAGCACGTGTTTCGTTGCTCTCTCACAGACAACAAAATAAAGAAATAAAGTAACCTTAAAGCGGTTGATTTTAGATTTTTGATCTGACGGTCCAAATCTGATACTCATTTATTATGTACTCTAAATTATATATATATATATATATATTTTTAATATGTAATGAATAACTAAATATCACATATCATATCAAAAAATTTATTATTTCACATAATTTAATAAAAAATTAGTTATTTTTTAAAAATTATTCTTAATTTTTAAAGTGTCAAGAGTAATTTTAAAATATATATATATATATGTAAATATCAAAATGTTCCCTCTATTTTTCATTTTTCGCCCTTTTAGTCCATCTAATATATAATCCGTTTTTTTGGTTTTTGTATTTGCACATTTTCGTCTTTTAGTTGTAAAATTCGCCCTTTTGGTCCTCGTATTTACACATTTTCATCTTTTTTAGTCACTCTAATCCATCAACTTGAAGGACCAAAAGAGTAGATCCATCAATTAGAGCGATTAAAAAAACAAAAATATAAAAATACGAGAACCAAAAAGACGGATTTTATATTAGAGTGATTAAAAAGATGGAAAACGCAAAATAGAAGAACTATTTTGATATTTTGACAAAAAAATAATAATAAATACTTCTTAATGTTTAGAAATGATAGATAAAAAGGAACGAAGGGAGGAATATTTTTTTTTATAAAATTTAATAAAATATTGATATATATATTTATAGAATTTAATAAAATGTTGATATATATATCATCTAAGATATTGATCAATCTTCTAGGCTTGTTATCAGGGGAAAAATTTAAAAAAAAAAAAATCTTGCCTGAAATCCGAATAGATTTTTTTAAACAAATTAAAAATGAAGTAGATTTTAAAAAATATTTAAAAGAGAAAAGCTTGACATTTTAAAAATAATAATTTGAATATTTACAAACAAATAATTTAAAAAAAACAGAAAATGTATTTTTTTATAAATTAAACTAGAATACTCCAAAAGAAATTGAAAAAAATATATACTAGAAAATTCAAAATAAGCTTTTTATTTTAAGGTACCGATCTGGTGTTATTGATGTAGGTCATTTGATGAAATAATAAAGAAAAAAAGTGAATTTGAAAAACTATTATCCTTTCAAGTTAATCATGTGTACTAAATCATTAAATTAATTTATAAAATATTATTTTACCAGTTACTTAAATACTTTGAGTTTCAAATTCTTTGTAAAAGCCAGTTAAATTTATAAATATAATTAGTAAATAAATATAGAATAATTCAAAATATAGTCACATATAATCTATTTATTTGTATAAAAAATACTAAATATATAGAACATATACATATAAAACATTTTTTATTTTATATTTTTATTATAAAATAATGAAGGAGCAGTTTCACTAGCTTGAATGTATATATATATATCTAAATTTTATTATGATTTTTCAGTAAAATAAATCATATTAATCCCATTAATATTTATGGCCTGCTAATCTTTATAAGTAACCCAAATAATTTAGAGAAGACTTGAGAATTGAGATACCTCACAGAATTGGGCTTTGACTCATTATTAGAGCCACACTGAAACATTCTCAATTCCATGCCCATATTATAAAATATCTAGATTGATAAAACCTTTTTTTTATTATATATATTTTTTTAAAAAAAAGTGAGATACTTATACCATTCGTCTGTTTATAAAATAACTTATAAAATAACTTGAATTATAATGTCATAGGATCAAATCCCTCCCCGACAACATTGTTCATCGTACTGTTTATACACTGTTTGTCTAGGATTCTTATACTATTATCATACTATACATACACTGTACATCAGAGTTACAGTACTGTTTAGTACTGTTTATATTCATATAAAAATGACGTTTGTCATTTATTATTAAAAATAATAATAATAATAACTTGAATTATAATTTTTTTGTAATGTTGATTATTAGTATTACATTAACCGAAATATGCCTTGCCCAAATGCATATATTAAATAAATAAATACATTGTTACTCCATAAACTTAACAAATGTCCTAATTATTTTGAATTTTTTTAATTTATCATTGTAAATTTTTGTATTCGTTCTTCAACACCAACCAAGCACCATAATCCCCTTACATTAATTTTCAAGTATTGAAAGCAAAATAAAATAAAAATAAAAATAAAAGTAAAAATCTCATTATCCAAAGTGCAAATTGTCTCAATTATTACATGCAAAACCAAAATAGTTGAACCACATTACAAAGGAGTAGTGATCCCACGGACTCGAGTCCGTGGGATCTGAGCTGCATCCGAGACGTGGCTGCTGTGCAGCCACGTTTTTTCATTTTTAAAAAATATTTTTCCAAGATTTATTTGAGATTTAAATTTTAATAAAAATAAACAAAGGGCAGTATGGTCATTTACTTTGACCATACTGCCTTTTCTTCTTTTTTTCCCTGCGTCTTCTTCTTCTTTTCGTCCAGGCTTCTCAAATATTTGGATCTCAGGCTTCTCAAATATTTCACAACAATTGTGCCTAATTAAACAAGTAAGCTCTCTCTCTATATATATAAATATATAGATGCAAACTCACTCTCAAATTTTAGGAGATATTAATAGGGTTTAGTATTTTATTTGCCTAGAAAAACAAGGAGGTTGAGTTTGATTGAATCTGGATCGGCGAAGGAGTGTTGAAACCAAGCCTTAATTTCCACAACCTTGAGGAGCTCGGTGCTCAACCGGCTCTCACCCCAGCCACACATCCATAGTTCAAGCGGATCAGCGGATCGCATAGACCATAAGCTACAAGATCGGGGCCATGGAACACTGCAGGGAGATCAGCATCAACATCGTCGGCTTTGAGAAGCCTGAGATCCAAATATTTGAGAAGCCTGGACGAAAAGAAGAAGAAGACGCAGGGAAAAAAAGAAGAAAAGGCAGTATGGTCAAAGTAAATGACCATACTGCCCTTTATTTATTTTTATTAAAATTTAAATCTCAAATAAATTCGGGAAAAATATTTTTTAAAAATTTAAAGACGTGGCTGCACAGCAGCCACGTGGGATCACTACTCATTACAAAGAGGATAAGTTCAACACCTCACACAACACCATTTCTTTCACTTCTTTTTCCATTGCAAGCCATGTGGAATTCATACTTGATTGATAGATTATGCTTTCAAAGTTGGCATCAATTAGTACTTAAAATGACACCAAAAAAAAGCATTATAAAAAAATAAATAAATAAAGATGAGTATTGTATCACCATCTTCAATCACTTTATATGAATGCTTATTGGATTATACGCTTCTCTTGTGACACCTTTAATCACAGTAAAGAAAAAGGTTAAAAATCAAAATAAAAATAACCATAGTTAATTTATCCAGCTAGGTTTTCTACCGCTAGGGACCCGCAACTTCAACATTTTCCCTTGGACTCTGTTTAGAAACTCAAGCGCACTTTTATCTTTTTTGGTATATGTCCGCTTAGCACATTAACTGTTCGAATTCACCAACTCGGGAGTAATTCACCCCCTGCTCTCTGGCAACAGATGAAGACCTTTGCTTCCTCCTCCCGGACTTCATTTTTTCAGCTATGTTATTATTTTTTTTTTGTGTCCTTATTTCTATTGATTTTCTAGTTTCCTTTGTTGTTAAAAGCTTATTACTTCTTATGATAGCTCTCTAATTTGGTTGTTTTTTTTTTTTTTTAATTGATGGTTTGTTCTGTTATTTCTATTTTTGTTTGTTTCTTTTTTTAAAAAATAAAGTTATGATTTATGCACTTTAATTAAAAAAATTACCCATTTTCTAAAAACTAATGACCAAGTTGGTGAACAAAGTCTTTAATTAAGTATTAGATTCATCAATAGTCTTCACTAATCTATTCTCTAATTGGAGTTTGTTCCTCCAAAGTACCTTTTCGTTTTTTTTAAATTCATTGGGAGAAGGGTGTTTAATTAAAAAATTAATATTGTAAAATACAACATGAACCTCTTTGCATTCATTTAAAATACACAAACATTTGAGAGAGCTAGTTGGATTTTAAAGTATACTCATAATTTAAACACAATAAATGATCATTCATTTTCTAAATATAAAATTCAGAATAGAGGTAGATAGGATCACTGGTAAATGCATTAAGAGATTTGTTAATTTCAAAGAGAATAGAACAATTTTATTGGAGGGTAAAAATACCAAAAAAGTATATCCAAAGGAACTTCTATTTTGAAATGGCTATATAAAAATTTTAACTAAATATAAAAATCTTAACTATATATATATAACTTTATGAGACTTTGTTTTAAAATGGCACAAATTCTTGATTTTTCTTAATATAATATTTATTTGTTTATTTATTTGGTTAACATGGTATTTATTGATCAAACTATTCTAATTTAAATAAAAAAAAAATTATATTAAAGATCTATTGGTTCTACTTAAAAAATGAGATCATATATAATAAATGTTCGTTAATGTTTGATCCGAATTCTATTGACATGACCAAAAACACTTGCAACCCAACTAATATAATATTTCAATTTATAATTTTTTTTTTAGATCTACTCATACAATTTAAGCAATTACATTGCATTAAAAACTAACATATTCAAGCCAGAAAACCATAATTAAATCAAAATCAACTATATTTGTAATTGACTTTTTCAAGCCAGAAACCATATTTAAAAATTTTATTATGATAAATAATATTTTGAGATTTTATTACAATAAAATAATTTTAACAAAATGAACAACCACAATTATGTTTACTCAATTTTTCAATATTGTAAAATCATACTTCCCTTACCTATATTTTTTTCCAATTTTGTTTTAAATTATTATTATTATTAGGGATTTTTACTTGCATACTCCTGTAAAATCATGAATTTGCTTAAATACCCCCATAAAAATGATATTTGTTTGTATACCCCTATAAATCAATTATATTTGCTTCTATATCCCTATGGTTAAGTTGACTCCTAATGGTGTTAAATCAATGGATGGAATAAGGGTAAATTACCAAAATGGGTTTGCTTATATACTCCTCTAAATTTTTGTTTCTTCTTATTTTGTAGACATTACTCATTCCATTCAACAAATGACCATTATGAGTTTGTTAATATACCCATCAAAACTTTTTATTATATTTTATAGACTTAAATTATTTAAATTATAGATAACCAATATAATTTTTTTATATACGCTTTAATTATTTTTAAAAATTATTAAAAATCATGAATTTTTGAGTAAATTCATATTTTTAAGGTTTTTACAAACATCTCTAAAACATTTTACATTATCACATGCTCTTTACAAACACAACTTAAAAATAGATAAAAATTACAACGTGTAACAATATATAACAAATAATTTCATACTATGGTTAAGGGTAATTGGATAATGTTAAGGGTAGTTAGATGATGTTAAGGGTAATTGGGTAATTTCATACTAAAAAATAACAAATAATTTCATACTAAAAATTATGACCTTTGATGATGTTAAAGGTAATTAGGTAATTTTATTAAGTTGGGTTAAGTGGGAAGTATAGTTAATTCCATAAACCCTAACGGTGGCTAACGGTAGGAATATATAAATAAAAAAGTTAGTTTTTTGAGGATATACAAGAAATAGTATTTTTCTGGGGGTATTTAAGTAATTTCATGGTTTTGTAGGGTTATGCAAGCAATTTTTCCTTATTAGGATTATTATTATTATATATATGTATATATATTTGATGTCGCTTGGCAACTAAATCGGATAGAACAATGAAAACTATGGTGAAAGAGGGTGATATTTCCGTAAAACCCAAAAAAAGGATGATCCTTATCAAAACACCCCCATCATTTTTATTTTTATTTTTTTTATTTTTTATTTTTATTTTTTTGAGAAAAACGACAAGCACCAGGGCGTTGATATCATTCTTTCAATATATACATACATAAATATAATTGTGTATATATGCATCCAAATAATAAAAATAATAATAAGAAAAAGAAGAAGAAGAAGAAGAAGAAGGAAAGGGAAAGGAATGAAAAGGAAGGCATGTTCAGCCAAATACATCATAAGCGAGTGATGTGATAATAATTATAATAAAGAGGAGAAAAGCAAGGCCCCATGGCCCATGCCTTCTTTTATTAGCCTCTAGAACCACGAGAAGATAACGTGATCCTGCAGCACATCACACGCCACAAACAACAAAAACAGTGCAGCACTTAATAATACCATTGTAAATCGTCTTATCTTATCTCAGTCTACATCTATAGATCAATCTATACGGCTATACCTATTGTTATTTTATGCTGTTGATATTGGAAAAGTGAAAATTTCTTTTTTGGTTGAAATTTTGAAAAATAAAATATAATATAAATAAATAAATGCATGTCTTCTTCACATCAAATTAATGCCAAATAGAAGATATAAGAAATTATTGCATAAGTTTATCATGAAAGCAATTAAACAAAGGTGTGAAAAGGAATATATATATATATATATAATATATATACATAATGTACGGTGAAGTAAAACCCCACCATCAATAAAGAATATCAAAAATCAAAAATCAAAGGTTGAAGCAAAGAATATTGAACATAATTGTCATCAGATATCAAGCTCAAGCTGTACATATCTAAATACCGCTCATATATTGTCACATCTTTCAGTATTATTTTAATTAATTTCTAAAATCTTAAAGCATTACAAAGTAAGGATTCAATTGTCCAACGCTTCTCTAATTTATTACATAATTATATATATAATTGATTAAAACAAAATTATTCAAACTATATTTATTCTGCAAATATGTCATTAATCAAAATTAAACATATATTTATTTGCTGTCTAACCGCCATTTATTGCTAAGATGTTTTTTTTTAATATGATGACTAATGAAGTTTTTATCTTCTTTGAGTTATTTATTTATTTATTTTGAAAAAAAAAAAATTCAAACTCAGGACATTTGTATTGAAATATACAGGTAATAGGTTGATTTTATTCATAATTAACAAATGAGCTTTTGGTCAAACAAAGTAATGGGTGTTGCATGTTGTACTGATTAGTTTAGGTTTTTCAATTAAATGAATACAGTTTAGTCGGTGATTTCGATGATAATAAATAATAATAATAATAATAATAATAATAATAATAATAATGGATTAAAAATAAAGACTGGGTACGGAAACCAAACCACCACAAGAGAAAAAGACATTTTAAAAATAGCACAGTTGCAAACACGTAGCATACGGAAGTCCATAAACATAAGAAACGGCACGTGCCAAAACAGGCTCGCCATATTACAAACCCAAGTGGTCCCCACACCACACTTAAAAGGTATCATCAACAACAGTGAACGCTCTTATTTATTTATTTATTTATATCACTATATATATATATAGAGATATTTTTTCCTTTTTTATCTATTTATTAATTCCGGCACGTGCGAAGCGGAAAGCACGTTAGTTGTGGGGGGGTTTGTCGACGTCCTCGAGAGGGCGGAACCAGTGGGTTTCGTTCAGCACCGAGGAAGCGCCGCTGCTCGTAGTGGCGGAAGAGGCGGAGTCGCCGGCGGCGAGTTGTTGCTCGGAGGGGCCGAAGACACCGGTCTTCGGATGTGGGCCCCAGTACTTGTCGGACCTGGACCCGATTACATCGTCCGGGACCACCACCGGGTGCACCTGGTCGTCGTAGTTCTTCTCGTACGACGACACGTGTGCACCCCTCCTAAAAAACAATAAAAATGAAAAAAAAAAAATACAAGATATGAAGAACACGTGGCAGGCGATGGTTACATCTGGAAGTTTCTTGCTGGACACGCACAATGCAGCTAATCCTAATGAGGGTAGTTGGGTTGGTGATGGGTTGAGTACCCTTTTTCAAATCAAGAAAGGGGTATTTTCGGAAAATAAATGAAAAAGGGGGAACAAAATTAGATCCGAGCAAGAGGAAAACATCGCCATTTCTACTGAGAAAAAGACTAGAATAACCTCCTCAACGGAGAAAAGGAATTCAAAACGATGAGATATTTTCCCGGGGAAAAACCAAGAGAAATTTCACCGGAAAATCAGAAAAAACCAGTAATGATGAGTAGATCGACAGTGAAAATTACTAATCCGGCAATGATCGGTATCGATTTTTAAAGATCGAACAGCAAAACATAGCTAAAAATCGAGAAAATAGCTAAAACACTGTAGATTACTCAGAGATTAGCATCAAAGACCATGAAATCGCGTACCTAGAAGCCAAGGCGAAGGAAGAGGGCAAAGGAGCTTGATCGCGAGAGGTGGAAGCCCAGATCCGGTTGGCGAATCGCTTACCGAGAGAACTAGCGATCGCTCGCCCCTTCGAGTTGGCTGCCATGCAATAGCGAACGAAGAGAAACGACGAACGAGAGAGATCGGGAATGAAGGAATCTTGAGAGAAAGAGCTCCCCAATCCTCACACTCTCGAGGAGGCCACTATTTATAGGGGCAATGAGTTACCGCCTACCTACTCATCTAACCGCCTTACCTCACCGTCAATCTAACCGTTAACACTGACGCCACTTAACGGAATCTTGGTGTTAACGTTACATACTTGACGGGCAGATAACGACGTTAGTTCACGTTAGTAATATTCGCGAGAATATCCACTCCTTGAACAATGGCGTGGCAATTCCGCGGGAACGTGAAAATACCGAAACACCCTTCAACAAGACAGACAAAGATGTAGAGTATTGACCTAATTTCGTCATTAACTATAAATCAATATTCCCAAACTCCCCGTACCGTGCGTGTACTATGCTAGTACGGAGATAACCGTGCATTTGCCTCGAGATTAGCTTGCACGTGGGTTCTAATAACTTTTAATTTAAATCTTTTAGTTTACGTTAAAACCTTTTATTTGCACATATGCTCACTTTTGCTTTTTTGTTTTTTTTTCCTTTTGCTTTTTTTAAAATAGATCAGTCTTTTCATAGTGAAAATGTTTTATTGATAGAATTTCAATTTAATAAAGCAAATAATACTCTCCACCACTCTGAAAATCAAGTGCATTTTTAGTTGAACCTATGCATTTGTGTAATTTTTTTTTTCAAATTTAAATAAAGAAATAAAAATCAAGAAGTTTTTGTCCTTTGTCCAAATCAATTCTGATTCCAAAAATAGATTGAGAATGAAAATACGAGCTTGTTCAAAACCAAACAAGTGTTCGGACATGAAATCCCCATTAAATGAGATAAAATAGGAGAATAAATTGGCACTCTTGATGTAACATAGGATGCTTCCATGTATTTATTTATTTATTTATTTTTTCTCAACCACGTAGGCTCCCGCCTGAAATTTCCAAGTCAGCAATTAGTTTGCATTCAAAGATCACAAAATTGGTATGGTTGGTGGACCATTAATGAAGCTAAAGTCTCTGATTCAAAATCTAAAATTGACGATTTTTAATGTAGTTCAAATAAAAAACCAGCATTTCAACTATCAAGAACTGGAGAAGTAGACATCTATTGATGTCATGATAGGTATAAAAAAAATTACAAAGTCAATGTTTTCGATCATAATACAAGTTTTTAATATATATCTTATCATGTACAATGAGACAGGACCTGAATAATGTCGGTTAAATATTGTGTATTATGGCCGAAAAACATGATGCAAAAGTTATGAATTGAAAAAGCTAGATAACATAAGTCATGCGTTTAATTATTAGTGTCCTCATTAATCAAATCAAAATTCAAAGAATGGATAAGAGAGTGCATGAAAGTTGCCACGAACTTTCTTTTAAGTCAAAAACAAGCTAAAGGATTGGCTAGAAAAATAACTGGGTGCCCACTGCACAATGCCGTCAGGGGACTGAGTCCCAAGATACTGCCTCCCCGGAGTAGTACTAACATCTCAAAAAACAAAAATTCCTCAATTCTAAATATTCAATTCAAATAAACCTATCATTCTATCTTTAGACATTGCCCTTTTAAAGATGGTGGGAGCTAGCTATATAACTAGTAGAATGTCTCCACTAAATTCTCATATCAAGGTGATGCTGAGCTTCCACCAAGTGGAAGTGTGTCTCTATTCATGAGAAACAAACACATACATTATTGAAAAGAAGAAATATGCTTTAATTGTACCATGGCATCAGGGACAGAGTACAAAGCTAAACAACAAGCAAGTAACAACCACCAACCTAAGTTTTTGATGATAATTAATGGTCCACCACCTCCATCCTCTTCTCAAAAGCCAATGACTTTGTCGGCTTCAATGGCCCCATGTTTCCTACACCTTAGCTGAAATCACAAGATAAGATCAACAAACAAAGAAATCCAAACCCCACGCTACTTCAGATGTTTAGAATTTAATAAAATGAATAAGAACAAGCACTGGGCCACTGGCAAATAGCACATGACTTACAGCTAGTGATTAAAAATCATCTTCCTCAAAGTCTGAGTCATCAGTGACAGGGCTATCATCATCATCATCATCATCATCCTTTTGCTCCATTTCTGAATCACTTTCCACATATGTGGCTTTCTTTACAGTCCTGTTCCCTCTTCTTGGACGTGCAATCATTATTGGTTCATCTGAAGGACTAGAACTAGATACTAATGAGCTGCCGCTGGAATCTTCACTGTTGCTAAGTGAGGATTTCCCCAACACTGAACCACTCTTCTTGTTGAACGGGGATGCCCTGATCTTCCTCACTTTCTTCTCCGGCGAGCTCTTAGCTTGCTGTTCCACAGGCTTCAGCACTTCGGTGGTGATAAGTTTTTGTTGGTTCAAAACTGACTGTTTCTGCTTGTTGCTGTTAGTTGCTGCACCTATTTTTCTAGCTGCCGTTGTGGTTGTGGTGGCGTCTGCCTTTCTTCTACCAGTTTTCTTTCCTTTAGGAATCTCAATCACCTCAAATTCCTCATCCCCATCTTCATTATCATCCTCTGGGATATTTGACATGTAGTCTTCTAGAGGTTCATCGTCATCGTCCGAGATGTCAGTGATGGCGATCGACGATGATGCCTTTGCAGCAGCTGCTCTTTTGCTCGGTTCCTTCTTTGCTGGCACCTCCTCAACATCCATAGCTGAATAATCAAAAGAGTATTTTGGTTTGCTTGAGAAGAATTATGAGTTTGGAAAGGCCGGAAATTTCTCAATAACACTAATTGAATTAAAGGCATATATGCTTAAACTAAAAGTACCATTTTCATGAGCAGATGAACTGAGGCTTTGTGCGCGCAGTCGGTCTTGAAGTGCGAGTATCTCATCGTCGTCATCGCTTTCACTATCAACCGTCTGCCGAGTAAGAAACAGATAAGATGCAATTACAAGTAGATGCTTACGTTTATAAAAGTTCTGGTTAGATGCTAGGAAAACCAAACATACTTTCTTGGAAGTAGCCTTCTTTGCACCCCCTCTAGGCTTTGGTTTGACGGCTTCAGGAGCGTTGTCTGAAAGGAATGAAGAGAGATAGACTCAGCTAAGAAAACAACTGTAGAAATCAAGTTGTTAGTGAGAGAAGAAAAGCAGTTCATACTAGCATCAGTCTGAGCAGTCACTGGAACAACAGGGGGAGGAGGTTTGGCAGTGTTGGTCTTTCTTGGTCGTTTTGGTCCGTTCTTGGAAGCTGCCGCCGCTTTGCTATTCAAACCCTTCTTTCTCATCTCGTTCTTCGCCAGCTCAGCTTCAGCATCAAGTTTATCTTGTTCCTGTGTTATAAGACCAACAAATTAAAACTACCTCAGCCAATGACCAGAAATGGAGATTGGAGAAGATTAAAGAGATTTCAACGAATAGGATACACATACATCGAGCATTCCTTCAAATGCTTCAAGGTCCTTCGACCACAAAGACATCACAGTGGCACATTTCAATTCTACAACATCATCTTCCAGTTTATTTTTACTAGCAATCAACTCCTGAACCTTCTCTAGAGTGAGGGTTCCAATTGCCATGGATAGAAGGTAGTCATAGTCACTTGCTCTCACACCTCCTCTAACAATCTCTGGACTATCTTCTGAAGACTCTTCGTTTTCTTCTGAATCAGCCATAGCTCCAGCAACTGCAGCCTCAATTCCTTTGTTTTCCTTCCTTATAGGAGTGAATCCTTTTTCCCTGAGCTCAATCAACAAGTCTGCTTTTTTCCTATTGCTCACAATTATCTCGTTTCTAACAACACCAAGGATGAACCTAACTCTGTTATCTAACTTCATCAGTTCGAATTCAAGGCTGTCCAATAATTTTTTCTACACAGCATATGAAGACATTGTTGTCAGTCTTAATGTTCTTCTATGAATGACTCTGAGGATATGAAACAGCTCAGAAAACTCACCTTTCTTTTCTCATAAAATTCAAGCCTCAAACTGAAAAATTCCTCGAGAACTGCAAAGGAATTGGAGAACAATTAGTTACCAATAACCACCTTTGATAGTGAGATGTTCATGTTATTAATGGCTTGTCGACTTACTTTGCTCAGGTGTATCATACTTTTTAATGACCCCACTTGGATCAAAAAGGTGCATATTGCTGGTACTGATGCTTGTAGTAAGCTTGAATTTCTTCTCCAGCCCTTCCTGTCTGGCAATGTTCATGTTCTCCTCCGACAAAATAACTTCAAAATGTACTGTTGTGTCATCGTTGTGCTCTCTGTAATCCTGTTAAAAGAAGGAAACATAAGTACTCGACAAGGAGTGAAATACCTGCAAGCAAGTTTACTTTTCCCATTTTGTTCAGTGTACCTGGATAAATGGTTCCTTGCTTTTCTCATTCCCAGTCATCAATGACTCAAGAAATTCCTTATAATCTTGTGTCCATCTACGTATTGGCAGCTCGAAGATTCTGAGCGTGTTGTTGTCAATTTCCTCCACAATACCAGTGATGGTGTAGGTGACACCAGCCACCTTTGATGCAGATTTCTCAATCCGGCCCTGGTTGATCCAGCGATCAAGTTAGTTGTCCTGACACTATTAGAGAGAAAATTCAACTGAAAAGAGAAATATATTTAACTGACCTTAAATCCTCTATACCATGGGTCCATAGGCTGCATTTCCTCACCATTTAACAACCGTTTTACATTTGCAACTATGTCTCTCGGATTATAATTAGGAATGTAAGAACTCCAGCCAGTTCCAATCCCCTCACTTCCATTTACAAGAACCATAGGTATGATGGGCATGTACCTGTAAATGATCAGAATCAATGTATATTACTATACTTATTCTCACCATCTACACCGGCTTCAAACCAAAAATGAGACTCAAAAAATTACCAGGTTGGCTCAATGGTCTGCCCGTCTTCAGACAAATAGTTAAGAAGAGCATCATCATCCTTTGGAAACAGAAACCGGGTCACTGGGGACAAACAAGTGAAGATATATCTTGCACTTGCATGATCTTTGCCACCCTGAGCATTACAGTGAAAAACGCAAAATATAAACCAAATCCATAAAAGCTCCTATTGTTAATATTGTTACTGCCCACAAAATATAAACTAAATCCATAGGAGGATGAGTTGATAGCGGTGAGTATCTCACTTGATGTCTGGTGCCAAACTGTCCGTTGGGTTGCAAAAGGTTAATATTGTTACTGCCCACGAAATCCTGGGCCATTCCGATTATAGTGCTGGCAAGACTCTGCTCACCGTGATGGTAGGCAGATTTCTCAGAAACATAGCCAGAGAATTGAGCCACCTGAGAAGAAATAGATAAACATTATGATGGATTGTACCTTATCACAATTAAGCATACAACTTATCAATAAGAACTAAGAAACACACCTTAAGTTCTTTGATTAGTGGTCTCTTGAAAGAGCAGTACAAGATCTTCCTTTGGCCTGGCTTGAGACCATCAACCATGGACGGTATTGACCTTTGAAGATCAGCCATGGAGAACAATATCAACTCCTTGTTAACGAAATCACTGTACTTGATGAGCTTCGCACTTTGATCTAGATAAGTTCCTGGCTGCAGTTACCAATGGCTATTAAATTAGGAAAAAATTATCTGTCAAGCACAATTGCAAGGCCAAAAGATATTTGGCATTTACCTCAAACTGGCGGAGCCAGTTTTTTCGAGCCTCGATCTTCTTCTTACTGAATGCCAATTCAATGGCATCTCCATCTTGCTCATCCACCCACAAGAAATCCTTCTGGTGCTTCCCAAGATCACTGAAGTATTCCTTTCCTTCTTTTGATGTGCTTGTACCCAACCCCTACTCAGCAATCGTCTCAAGTAAATTATTGACACATGCCAGCGGCAAATAACATTCAAACGAGTTTTTACTCTTATTAAGCTGATCAAACCTTATAATACTTAATGGTCCAGCCATTTGCATTTCCTTCTATGCTCTTCTTCCATGCTTCATATTCAGGCATGGTGTAAAAGGCCAATACCCTACCATTGCGGTGAGTTGCCTAAAAAGTTTTTCGATTAAGGGTATCAGAACAGATACATAGGTGATAAATAGCTCTTCACAGAACATCAGAAGCAGAATATATACCTTTACAATCGGTGTGATAAACTCAAGCATGAATGAGGGGATTTTCAGCAAGGATGGCCAGAATGAATGGATGAAATTGATCAGGAGACCCTTGATATGGGATCCATCATGATCCTGAAACCGATAGAATAAATAAATATAAGTATGTATATATAGAGAGAGTGATTATATTAGAATTGTAAACACCAGGAAGTTATATTAGCATGGCTTTAAAACCAAACCTGATCAGTCATTATCATGAGATGCCCATATCTTAAACCATTAACACTTTCATACTGCTTCCCATGCTGCAGTCCAAGAGCCTGTTTCAGGTTCTGGATTTCTTGATTGTCCATTATCTGTTTGTGACTTGCTTCTCTCACATTCAGCAGCTTACCCCTCAGAGGGAACACGCCATAGTGGTTCCTGCCTACTACAGAAATACCTGCCATCTGTTCACCCAACGAGAATAACATCCCTTAATTGAGGTACAAAATCACAATTTCATACTAATTTTGGCAATTAACAAGTTACTCACCGCAAGTGCTTTGGCTGAATCTCCCTCAGTCAGGACCAGAGTGCATTTGTGAGAGCTACTTGAACCTGCATCATTAGCATCCTCGAGTTTGGGAATGCCTGTGATCCTCTGCTTCTTTGTTCCATCGGTCTTCTTCAGTTCCTTGCTCTGCTTCATATCAGCCCAAGAGAGGACATTGTCTAAAACTCCAGATTTAGCCACTGCAGCACAGCACAAGTTGTAAAACAATATTACCTCCTCAAACATGCTTTCACATAATAATGAGAAGTGCACTAAGAATATATATCTGAAACACTAACCCTTTTTAAGGAACTCCTCTGAAAGCTCGCATTTAGATCCAAAGCTTCCTTGGCGAGTTGTTAAGTTCTCTTTAGTCTGAGAATCAAATGCAGGATTGTCGATGAGTGCATTGACAAAGACCCACAGATGGTTTTTGACATATTGGGCCTTAAGAATCACATTCTTATTCTTCTTCTTTGCTGAATTGATCACATAGCCAGTGATCTGATTGGTGACATAATCCACATGACTACCACCTTTTGTAGTTGCAATGCCATTTACAAAACTCATCTGTTGGAAATGTCCATCACTAAGACTAACACATACCTCCCACCTTTCGTTCACTCTCTCCATTATCCTGTCAGTAAGTAAATGTTAGATTGCAAGATACAGAATTGAGCCAAAAATAACACTGAAATACTCAAAAGAATTGTCATAAAACCTTGGTAGGGGTTCAGCCCTGAATTTGGAAGCACTTTGGAGGTATAAGTTGACATAATCAGCGAAAGACTTCACAGGCACTCTTTTCCCATTCAATTCTACCTTAACAGTTTTGCCAAGAGTTCCTGCTAGATCAACAACTCTTCTCTTCATCAATGCCACAACATCATCTTCGAGCATTGTCATATTGAATTTAGACAGGTCTGGCTTGAACGTGACTGTAGTCCAATTCTCTCCATTTTTGCACTTGGTAATGTTTGGTTCTGACTTTTTGCTCATGTTATCAGAGAAAACCTATATACAAGTAATCAAAACACACGGATTAAGTAACTAAGGATCTATGATTAAGAGCACAAAAAGGAAACAATCATCCATTGCAAGTGATGAGTAGACTAACTTAGATCATTGCATTTTTCCAAAATTTTAGAGCGGAAGCTAGCAAAATGTATATTTGTCCTTAAAGATTTCTGCATTATTTGATTTGGGAGATTCAATAAACAATCACACAAGATTATCTAAATCCATGATAAGAGCCGATCAAGTAAACTAGAAAAAGTTCAGCAGAATGCTACCATTGCATGACAACCACTTCAAATAGACCTATTCTGCGATGATGAAATGCAATAAACCCTAAATCTAACAAAGGGAAACGTCAATAATGGCAAATTTTAATACCTGTTTGTACTTCTTCTGCCTCTTCCCATCAGCAGTCTCGATCACAAACTCCGTGGAGAAGATGTTCGTCAGCTTCGCACCGTACCCATTCCTCCCTCCAGTGGTTTTCTTTACGTTGTCATTGTAGTTGCTACTCGTTAGCAAGTGCCCAAAAATCATCTCAGGCACATAAACCCCTTCATCAGCATGGATCTCAATGGGAACACCATCACCATTGTTGTAGATGCTGATGCGATTAGCCTGGGGATCAATCTCAACACGCAGACAGTCCATGGAGGGGTCTCGCTGCTTGTTATCAGCAGCGTTGACAAGGATCTCATCAAAGATCTTGTAGAGGCCGGGGACGAAGGTCACCTTTCGGTGAACCATAGTTTCTTTATCATCACCGGACGGCGCTGCTAGATCATCCGCTGCATCGACAGTGATGTTAGGCTTCTCAAACACCCAGAGATCCTGGGTGTGCTTCTCAATGGAGCCGATGTAGGTGTCAGGACGGAGGAGAATGTGCTCCAGCTGCGTCACCTTCTGGTACGTCTCCTCGATCGTCTTCTTGCCAGCGGCGGCTCCATCTCCGGCGGCGGCGTTGTGGGCGGAGCTAGACTGGAGTGGTAGCTTCTTCTCGATGGCCATGGCGAGGGAGATGGGGAGGAGGGACACTGAGATCGTGTCTGAGAGCTTTGAATTTGGGGATTTGGGAGGAGAGTTTGGGCGGGGGATTATAAAGGGAAAGGGCAACGGTCAGTGATTTGAAATTTGAATGCCTAGGTGTTTGAAATGGAGGGTTAGGATTAAGAGAGGATGGATCCGATGGTGGATATAGATTGGGATCATGATGGTGCCTGGATTTAATTTAAGCCGTTGATTTACTGTGAGTTTGAATCTTGATGTGGTCTCATCTAGTTAATCTAGACCGCTAATCAAGAAATGCTCCAGATTTTTGCAAAAAAAAAACTCTAATAAAATAAATTTTATATTATATATATCTCTTTGAAGCATTTATTCGCGTTCTTTCTTGTACGTATTTATTTTTTCGTGTACGTATTTATTTGTTCGAGTATCTTTGAAGCATTTATTCGCGTTCTCTCTTTTATATTATATATATTTGTTCGTATACGTATTTATTTTTTCTCAGGTAATGAGTTTTTTTATAAATCAAAAATACTCAAAACTATATAAAAAATTTCTCATGAAGCAATAACTTTTCATGAGAATTTTTTTAATGGACTATTAATTTAAATAAGATTCCATCATCAATTAATTTAACTATTTCAATGCTACTTTGTGCATGAGAGACCACATGGTGTATGATAAATTATATGTATAATTTGTGTGTTTGTGCAAATATATGTCTCAAGAAATAGTGATTATTTGTACAAATAGTTAATTTTATATATCGATCAATTTTTTTTTTTGTGTGTGATTATTTGTCCAATAATTTGATTTCAAGAGTATTAAGATTTTTTTTATATAAAACATCATATTAATAAATAATCTCAAATTCAATGTTTATAATAAATTTTTACCCAAAAAAAACTTAGCGAATAAAAAAACAATTACAGGAAAACAAATCAACATATTTAATAAATAAATATTGATATAAATATAAAATATAACATAACTCTCGTCAATCATGACATTCTCATGAGTAGTGGTGTCAAACAGATCATGCTCGCTCGGACCCGGTAAGAGTTGGGTTGTGCTTGGCCCAAGCACGGTGCTACAGTGTTATGCCAGGGCCAGGCACGACCCAAATCTTAGGCCATGTTAGGCTAGGGGGTTTACAGCCCGCGGCTCGCTTCAGGCCAACATGGCCCGGCACGCCAAATGCAAGTTTTTTCTTTTTCTTTTTTTAACTTTTTTGGTGTATTTTTTTTTATATATTTTTAGCAATTTTAGAAAATTATTTTATATTTTTAGGGTTTAAAATAAAAAAAATAAATATAATATATTGGGCGGGGCCATGTGATGGGTTGACCTTGGTAGTTGGCGGGTCGTGCCGGCCCAATACAATTTCTAGACGGGTCGTGGCGGCCCGATCATGCACAGTTCCTGGGTCGCAGCAGGCCCATGCCGTGCATAGCCAGGACGGCCTGTCTGAAAGCACTAAGGGAGACAAAGGACATTACATGGAAAGCAAAAACAAACATAGGAATTAAGTAAAAGTATAACCGACTGAAATAAATCTGCGCATGATCCGACATGAAAGGTCTTTGCTGTTGTGAAATAAAGTAAAAGAGTGAAGGTTAGCAGCATGAGAAGCCAAACTAGGAGCAGGAGCCAACCAAATCCAAGGCATGACATGTACATGAGGCCAGCGAGCAGCAACAATCAAATGATGGAGGGTAAAAATCCAGCGTTGGTGATGCCATCCACACAAAAGTTCATAATTTAACAACAAATCTTTAGGGGATAAAATTAAGATAGAATACTCTATTTAGTCCCTGTATTTTACTCAATTGGCCCCTTTAGTCCTTGTCTTTTAATTTGTCCTCAATAGGTCCCTCTATTGTCAAAATCGGGCAAATTAATTCCAACCACTGGCGGTCGTTCCTTCTTCCGTCTATTTATACTGGTGTGGCATTTTCATCAATTAAATATTAATAAACAAATTATTATTTTTTATATTCTGGCTTCTTCTCTAAATAAACGGGTTCAAATCTTGGATTCGAACCCGATAACCTTCTCTCCTTCTTCTCCCTTCATGCTCTTTGCTCTATCCTCTCCCTCTAGCCCTAGCCCACCAATCACCTGCCGACCATCACCGTTGAAGGTTCACCACAGGAGTCACAACCCTCAACGGCCCAGCAAGCCTGTCGATTTCACTCCAGCCATCTTCTCTAATCCCTTTATCCCAACATCCCCTATTTCCAACCATATTCCCAATATCCATTTTTCCTCAAATTATATACATATATACATGCACACGATGTAGATACACAAAAGCATATATACATTGAGGAAGGCGTATATGAAGCTACAAAACGAAAAGATCAAACAAACAGAGAATATGGAGGAGGGGTGCGTTAGCTTCAAAAATTCCAACAAAAAAAACTCTATCATTATTCATCTTGAAATTATCATATCTACTTGTCTTCTTTCTTTACAATAGGAAACAACATCTCAAGCTCTTACTCAACGAGTCTTCGTTGTTGTGATGTATGGGCATCTTCCTACCTTTTGTTATAATTGTGGGAAGATCAGACATGGTTTCAAAACCTACACTCAGACGACGGGAACCGGGCAGGACCGAGTTTCTCCACCCCCTTGTGTGCCATGAGGGTTGGCGGTCAGCTTGAGTCATGTCCCGGATCTCGACGGATGAGTGACGGAGATGGAACTTCAGTCTTTTGTCTCTTCTCCACCGGCGGCTCTTTTAGAGACCCCTATTGTCCCTTCGGATACCGATTTTAGACCATGTATGTTGGTCTCCCACCGGCGAAATTGCGCTCGAGGAAGCGGTACTGGCTCACATGCTAGTCACGCGATCTCGAGCGTGGCAGCCGATGTGAGAGACGGATCCAATGGATCTCGCCCTTCCCCTGTTTGAGGGCCATGTGGCGGCTCTAGCTGGCGCGGTCAAGGAGGGCATCTGGATTCTTGCACCAAACGTCCTAAGGCTCCTTTTCGGGATTTGACATCTATTAATAATCCTTCTGATATACCATATTGCTTGCAATGAATGGGTCAAAAAACTTAAAGAGTGGTAAATAATTTTTTATTGAAAAACATAAAAAAAAAAAAATTTGACAAATCACATTATAGCCCCCTTAAAAATGCATATTTTCTATGTTTATTCACTATTTTAATTTACATACATACTTTAATACACTTATTTATAAATCTACATAATACGACTTCCATTAGTTATTAAGGATGACATTGGACAAATGAAAATCATTGTTTTTTACAAACATGCTAAAATTCTCACTCGCATATATTTTTCCTCATTACCATTTGCTTAAGAAATCTCCAAGTCAAAGTACTCTAATTAAAAAATGAGAATTTAATTTTACTATAGACCTCTCAAAGAAAACAATACAAGAAAAAACCCTTAACTATAGGGTTTACGGTGCTAAACAACTAAAAATAGAAGATAATGTTTTAACTTCAACATGACATTCATCAAATTCCAAAAGACTTTACCTTGAATAACCTTTGAAAAAAAAAATTAAGAGCAAGTGAGTGACTTAAAAAATTAATGAACAAATAATCCCCAAAGTTTTTTTAATATTAATGAGAAAATAACAATACATTATTTTCTATTGCAATGACAAATAAAAGATGCATTTTTAGTTATAAAAAAAATGAGAATACAAATGTAAGAAATAGTTTTACATTTGTTTGCATTTTATCATATTATATTATTAACAAATTTTATAATATTTAGTCAATGACTGAATACTACTTATGTAAAAAATTACACTGCTGCTCTTGCAGGTTGCAGCCCTTTGGAGAAGGATACAAAACTTGTTGCTGAATTACAAACTCTTAGATTTATTATCCACCATTAGTTGCATGTTCATCATATTTTCCTCTCCTGTTCTGAGCTCAAAGATTTGCTGTAAAATTCTGAACCTTTGTGTGGATGGCATCACTAACACTGGATTTTTACTCTCCATCATTTGATTGTTGCTGTTTGCTGGCCTCAAGTTCATGTCTTTTCCCGGATTTCGTTGGCTCCTGCTCCTGGTTTGGCTTCTCATGCTGCTAACCTTCACTCCGTTATTTTATTTCATAACGGCAAAGACCTTCCCCGTTGGATCATGCGCCGATTAATTTCAGCCGGTTACACTTTTAATTAACTCCTATGTTTGTTTTTGCTTTCCTTGTAATATCCTTTGTCTCCCTTAGTGGTGTCAAACAGGCCGGCCTGGCCTTGCACAGCACGGGCCCGTTGCGGCCCGGGAACTGTGCGTCGACCCGTTTAGAAATACTTTAAAATTGCTAAAAATATAAAAAAAAACCTTAAAATTCAAAAACATTGAACTAAAAGCCATATTGACTAAAAAAACAAAAAATATACCAAAAAATTAAAAAAGAAAAAACTTGCGTTTTGTGTGTCGGACCATGTTGGCCCGAAGCAGTCCGTGGGCTGCAAACCCCCTAGGCCAGCACGGCCTGAGATTGGGCCGTATCTGGCCCGTACATGGCACTGTAGTACCGTGCTTGAGCCAAACACTACTCATAAGTTTATTGTACTTATTATTATTATTTTTTAATAAAATGGATAAGTAACTCATCTCAACCAATGTTGTTTGAGCGGGTTGATTTTTAGATTTCTCATTTAACAAATAATTTTTATAATCATCATTTTAATGTGAAGCTGATTACACCTAATAGTTCAAAAGCATACTAAATTAAAAATAAAAAATAAAAAACCTCAATATCCATCATCATGAGCAACTGAGACATCCTCCGCTGTCATTTTGAACTAAACCACCCTATGAACATGGCCATGTGTTTAAGTAAAATGAGTTTAATACATTAGTTAGATGGATCAATCACTCATTTTCTCATTGGTCTGTCCTTTTTTTTTTTCATGTTTTTCTCGTTGTTGTAATCCACTTACTTAACCATTGGAAATTAGGTTTGGTACATATATTTATTTTTATGTTTTCCATTTTAAAATATTTTATGATTCATCACTTTATCCTAAGGTTTTTTTTTTTTAAAAGCATATCTTTCAATTTTTTTTAAACCAAAAACATAGTATCAAATTAATATATATACGCGAAAAGAAAAAAAATTAGACATATGAGAAATGATCCCGCAATGAACGAGTGAGAAATAATCCCACGAACTAGGTTTTATTGTAATTAAGACCAATAAAATAGAAATGTGGCTTATCCTTACTTATTAAATTGCCTCAGTTTAATAATTTATAAAATAAAAAACAACAATTTTGACCAACTTATTCATATATTATATAATAGAAAAAAACAAAATTTATAAACCATAGTTAAAAATGAGTCACGATTCTGTAATAACCACGTCCACTGAATTATTTATCTGGACATATACACATAATTAAAAAATTTATAAAATATAATATTATATTCTTTAAAAATATATTAATTTTTTTTACATAGACAAATCACATATCAATAAGTGATACATATAAAAATTTTAATAATAACTTAAAAATATATATATTTATTTTTTTAATATGAATAAATCACGTGTCAGGAACAAACACAAACAAATATTAATCACGACACACTGCACTAGCTTTGACCAATGCGTTTCGAACACAAAGAAGGGCAAAACCAGTACCTTCTTGCCACGCGGACACCCAACCACAGTGCCCATCCCAGTTACGAAACCGCCCACGATTTTTATGCCGCTATCAGCCACGCCACCCCATGAATTCACTCACCCATGTCTTCACGCCCAAGACAAAGCCCACCTTTTTTTAATTCACCATAATACCCTCCTAAAATAAATGAATTACAACCCATCGCCCAATCTCAACCGTCCTTTGTTGAACTGATCCCCAAGAAACTCATCAGCGAAGGGCATTATAGTAATTTTAGACCGCATATGATGGTATAAACTAACAGCGCCGCACCGCCAGATACGAAAACAAGAGGCGGTGCGATGAGACCCGCGCATATATAAATCGCACGTCTCTTCTTCTCCGAAGCCTAGCGTTTTCAAATCTCACGTCTTGCGAGCGCGAGATCGAGAGAAACATCAGAGATATTCTGCGAAAACATTCGAGGATCGTAGCTTTTGGAGATTCCAATCATCGTCGGAGGTGTGTTCTCTTGTTCTCTTTTTGTTTTTGTTTCTTTTTCTGATCATTTGGGTATTGTTTTTAATGGCTTGATGAATTTATTCATGGTGATTTTGGAGCTTGATCTTTTGTGTTTTGTTGGATTGCTTGGTGTTTCTTTTTTTGATTGTTTGGGGATTATTTGAGTGCATTGGCATGTTGAATTGATTAATGGTGAGTTTGGAGCATGATCCTTTTGGTTTTGCTGGATTTTTTTTTTGATGTTTCTTGCTTGCTAAGAAAGTGATGCTGTTTTCTATTTATGGTCAATGTTTGTCTTATGTTGGAATGCTTCAAAGAAAAAAACTGTTTCTTGTAATTTAAGAAACTCTAGTTTGCCATATTTGGATTTGCGATGTTATCTTTATATCTAGCTTCAGTTCTTTGGGCGAGGAGTTCATATTTTCTACGTAATATATATATATTTTTTTTTGGTTATGGATTTTTATGTGTGCATCTGTGAATAGTATTCATCATGCTTGGGCATGTGCTCAGAAGAGGGTATTCATTTTCTGATGTTTGATGCTTGGAATTTTCATCTTTGTCATTCTGAATTTTTTTAATTTATTTTTTAAAAGTGGATTGTCATTCTGACTCTTGAAGTGCATTATTGACGCTCTGTTTGATCATATTGATTAGGAAAATTAATTCATTGGAAGGTACTGTATGTGCATGATCACTGTTTGATCGTATTGATTAACTGGAAAATTTTGGCTCGATTGTTAATTTATCTGGCTTCTCATGTTAATGAGGCTTTTGATTTCTTTTCCGGTCAAGCTGTGATGTAAACAGTTTTATCTGGTATTAGGATTTTTTTTAGCTAAATTTTTTTATGCCCTGTGAATTATCAACCAGATGTAAGATATTGCTGTTGTCGACCTGTGAAGTTTGAGCGCTGATTGGTCATCACCATTTTGTATTCTTGTTGTTGTTTTCAGTAATGTGCATTAGTAGAATGGGTGGACGAGTCCACAATGAAGAGCAATCAGAAATGAGTGATGAAAGTTGTAGCAGTCCCGTCTCAAGCAACATCACAAGCGGTTTTATATCTGAGAGCCAGTGCGCCTTTTCGAAACTTGGGTTAGTTAGTCTTAATGTAGATGATGAGGAACACATTCTGCTCAAACATCGGTTCTATACAAGCATTGGTGCTCTGGCACAGCACTGTTCTGTTGCGGCTATCCACCGGAACATGTATTGTTCTCCCTTGGGAAGGGCTAGCTTGGAAAGTTTCAGGCTTTTCTTGAAGGCCACAAGACAGAAACGCAATGGAAATGCGAATGTTGTCAATGGATGGCTTGGTACTTCCCAGGATGGGATTCATAGGATCCTAAATGATGGGTTTGGCATTTATGGGATGCCTGAAGATGATGTGCCTCATTGTTTTGGTTTATGTCTTTATTCAGAGCGTTCAGCTGTTGACAGGTAACGTAATATATTTTCCCTAGAGCTTTTTATGAGAAATTCTGAAATAAAATGGAGTTTTGATTAATTTGATGTCTCTATGTTTACATTTGCAGTGTGATGTCCTCACCTGTTGATGTGGATGGATTAAGGCATGTCTTGTTTTGCCGTCTCATCTTGGGGAGCACTGAGGAAGTTCCTCCTGGCTCAAGACAGCTTGGTCCAAGTTCAGATAAATTTGATTCTGGTGTAGACAACATGCAATCTCCAAAGAAATACACCATTTGGTATCCCCATGTGAACACTCATATATTGCCACTGTACATTTTGAGTGTTAGGCTTGACTTCCGTCCTAAAGGTGTGTATACCATACCAAACTTGGTAATTTATCATAGTAGTATTTGACCTTAAAACTTGTTTATATTTGTTATTATGGGAGGGCTTATTCTGTTGATTTACCAGAAATGCAAACTGTTCCTGTGAGGAGGCCTACTTCACCATGGATGCCTTTGAGTGCCCTGATAGCTGTGCTTTCCAGGTCTCTACCTCCTTCTCAAATGTGCTTGATCAGGAGATACCACAGTGATTATATGGTAGGTTGCAACAAAGGCCATTTTCGTTAATCTTCCTGTAATTAGACTTAATTTGCATGCCGGAGAATTCATAGATGGCAGTCCTCACAAAGTTATGTAATGCAGGAGAAAAAAATATCCAGGAAGCAACTGATCTTTCAAATCAGGCAAATATCCGGGGACAAAATACTGATTTCAGCTATTAAATCTTTTCAGGATAAGGTAAATCTGCTTTTACATTTTCTTATTTATTCATTGCTTGCATCTTTCATGAAATGAATATAGGATTCCTAGACTCAATTTTTTTAATAATCTTGAACTTATGTTGCATTAATCAGTTGAAAATAGTAGTAGGTCCTGATAATTCATGGTTGGTAAAAAATTGGATTGTCTTGTGACTTTGTTTCTACAATTCTACGCTGTGCATAGTCTTCCTTTTGTTTTCAAAAACCTTCAAATATTGATTAAACATGCGTGTAACACTGTATGAATTTAAGTGAGATGTTATTTTCCTTGCTGTTTCTTGTAGCTTCTTGTGTGATGATTGTGGTTTATTGCAAATGCAACAATTGTTTCTTGCTGATCTTGTTGACATTTGTACTTATCTGCGTATTGTGTTGGTTTTATTTATTTATTTATTGACATCCAGCAACCGAAAGCAGCAGCATGTACATCAGCTATGCTCATCAAGAGCGAGTAGACGTGCCTCTGTTCATCACCAGCAGACAAATGAATCAGCAAGTGTGGATACCTTGACACCAAACAAATGCGAAGATTGTGGATGATTACAAATCATATTGATGCTAAATTTGCCTGCTGTACAGCAAATGTTGTTTACTTGTTTTAGTTCATGATGACTAACCATAGCAACTCAGTGACACCTGAATGAAAGCATGTGTTTGCTAGTCTCAAACAAAAGCAAAACAATTCAGCAAATACTAGATCTTGTATTTGTTGCCCAATGTAAATTCATGAATGGAGAAGAAGCTGGGGTTTTCCCAGGAGAATTTAAAAGAGTCCTTCTTTGGCTTCCTTTTTTTTTTTTTCTTCTTTTTCTTTGTTTCATTTGAACAAAGGAAATTGATTTTGCTCTTGATTATTATTATTATTATTTAATAAAATTGTTAAATCACAAATTTGTTAAAAATGAAAAAAATAATGTGTATATGAATTTTTTTTAAATTTAAATTATTAAAAATTAATCGAAGAATAAATCAGTTCAAGGCCATTTGATTTAAATGGTTAAAAACATTAATATAATTCCTCATGTTTTGTGCCGAGAATCTCTTGTATGGTGTGCTGAATGAGGACATATTCGAGACATTAACTTGTTTGCACACGTGTTTAACAAGTACGTTCAAAACATTAACTCACTTATCATAGAGATGCTAACAAGTTATTTAAGACCTTCATAAATATATATATATTTAAAAAAAAAAAGATAATTTACCTTCATTATAAAACGTATATCTATCCATATATATAAATATACAAATATTTCAAAAATTTAAATTATTAAATTTTATCAATAGAATAAAAATAAAAAAAATAAAAAAATAATAATAAACTAAAAACAAAAGGGAATGAAATAGGGAATTTTATCAAGTTAAAAGATTCATCACCCGCTTGGAGACCAAAAAGCCAAAAACCCGCGGGTTTTTTGGTTTTTGTTTCTCCGCCGCCTCTCTCTGCTCTCATGGCGCAAAACAACCGCCCCTTCGCCGGCGGCCACCATCGCCCCAACTACTTCCCTCCAAACCCTAGCTTCGCCCCTCCGTTCAACCCCAACATTCAAACCCCTAATTTCTCCATTCAAAACCCTAGCTTCACCACTCCCTTCAATCCCAACATCCAAATCCCGAATTTCTCAATCCAAAATCCTTTTTTCCAGCTCAACCATCTCCTAAATTCTTGCCTCCCGAACCCTAGCGTACCTCTGCACTCTAATCCATCTCCAAGTCCTCAAGTGACCCTTGAGAAGGTCGACAGTGCCGCCGTCAAGGCTCGCGATGACATTGTTCACGCTGGCGATAGCGTCTCTGCTTGGAAAGTTTCGCAGGCTGTGCTTGTTCAGCTAAAGGTTGATTCATGGAGTTCTCTCGGATTTCATCTTCTTGATGTCCCTTCTATCCGTCACCTCACGGCCATCGAAGGGAAGGTATACCTCCTTTTACTTCAACCAATTCTCTGTGTTATTTTGTTGGTTTATTGATTCCCTTTTTTATTTGAACATTCTTTTGTTGTTTCTGGGCTGTTTAGGTGAACGCATTTATTCATTGTTTTGTGAATTCAAGAGGAATTACATCATTATATGATTTGGAGCTTGCGATATGCAAGAATGAGGGTATTGAGCTGTTTGAAGAGCTTGGTCTTGGGCCTCTCGTTCGCCACCCTCTCGTGGAGCATTATTTCTCTGTTCCTCCGAACGTGACTGAAGTTTTTAAGATCACGAGCGAGGATATCATTTGTTACTTGCAAGAATTTATGGGTAAAAATAAAAGGAAGATGATCATGGTGCAGGAGTTCTTGGATTTCATTGCAGTACAGAAGGCTGTCAAGTGCAAGGAAATGCTTGGTGTGCGGATTCGGAGCTTGGGGTATGTGTTCTGTAACTTTCAAGGATAAGGCATGCTCATGTTGATTGTCTACTTTGTTTGTCTTCCTTTAAACCCACTTAGCTTGCATAAATTGTGATCAATACGAGAAATGATCAGTGATTATGTTAACTCTAAGATCATGAGAGAAATGACATTGAATCTTTATCTAATACTTGTCTTCCAGTTCTCTGCATAAATCCAGAGTCTAGATCGCTAATCATTTTTTTTTTTTTATTGTTGTTCTGTGGTATCATTGGTTATAGACGTGTGATTTTCTCATGTAGGCTGCATGTATCTTATATTCGGGAAGCGAGGAAAGCAGAAATAACAGCGCTCAGAACATCAAATATTATTAGGAAAAATTGTAATGTAGGAGCAAGTTCAGTAGAAAGTGATTATCCACAACCACTGGGCAGACTCACACAGAAGGAAATACTTGACAAGAGATTTGGCTTTATATCCAAGCGTATGAAATTATTCTCCTCTTCATGGTCTGGTTTCGGGGCTAAGCATATTCATTTTGATTCCTCTGATGATGATAACAATCGCCATTACAATAATGATGGCATTGATGTTGATGTTGATGTTGATGTTGATGATGATAATGATGATGATGATGATGATGATGATGATGATGATGCTTGCCAATATCAAAACTCTTCTACTGGCAAGGGAAGTGGACAATCTGTGAGTAGCTGCCCTTATCCATCAACAACAGAAGAGATGGCACGGCTGAGATTAAAAGCTGGAAGTGTTAAGAAACCATCTCCAGGTAATGGAATAATCAGGGAGAAAGGTGGTCAAGGCCTTTCTGGTAGAAAACGGAAATTTGAAGAGAAAAAAGGGAATGCTATTTATCCAAAAAAATTGCAAGACAAGCATCGAAACTCTGATTCAAATTTATATCGGATGAAATATGGAGATCTTATTCTTCCATGTGGTGACATTGCAAAGTTTGTAGGAATGTGGAAGGAGGCTTGTCAAGAACGCACCATTTTTGAGGTATTTGTAGTTTAATAAGATACTATGTCATCAAATTATTTAGTTAAAGCTGACATATACGAGCTGAACTTTTTTTCCTCTCTGTATCATGTTTGTTATGCAAAGGCATACATGCTTTTTTGTGCATCATGCACTTTATCCACTGTCCTTGAATAAAACTCTCAAACTATGTGATCTTGTGTTCATAACAATTGATTGTTCCCTTATTGGTCATCTTCCGCATATGCACTGTCTTAGCATGTTGTTGTAGAAGAAAACATTGATTAGGAAATGATGGTTTAATTGTCTGATTGAATTCAGGTTGTCGATATGATGATCAACTTCTATATGCCAAAGTATAATCGTAAAACGAAGGTCACAAATGTCTTATCATCCTTCCCTGTAATTGGGCTCCTAAATGTTGCAGTGAGTTTTTCCTCCTCCTCCTCCTCCTCGGTATAGATGCAGGAAAAAAATGCTCTTCTTCTTCTTCATCAGTGCACACTTTCCGTTTTCGGATTTTATATTCTTTACTTAGTGGTATAGATGGAGGAAAAAAATGCACCATTGTGTAGATTAATTGTTAGCATATGATGCTTGCAGGTGTCAGCCATTAAATATGGAAAACTGGACGCTTGTTATGATGCTTCCTGTAATACTGCTGAACATGAATATGCTCATCAAAGTTCCGATCCATCTATTGATATTGCGCATATTGGGCAATCAGTTAAAGAGAATACTGTATTACATGCCAATAAAGATGTTAAGGAACCAGGCCATGGTATGTCATTACCTCGTCTCCAGGCCTAGCAGTGTAGGGTCTGCTTATAACTCTTTTTACGGGTTCGCTCTCATTTTAATATATACTTTTCCATGTTAACTTATGCAGCCATAACTCTTATTATTATGGTTCAATATCATTGGTGCTCTCCTTTTTTAGACCCTTGCTTGGCCATTTACTTAACATCTTAATTGCTTAGTATCATGGATCCTGTCTGGTTTGGGTATATAAACCAAACATTATAGTTGTAATTCCTAATAATGAATAGAGTAATATGATAGCTTCTATTTATGCTGCTTTGGCATCTGATGATCAAAATCTATCGATCTTTCCTCTTCTCAAACCTCATCAGCTTGAGAGTAGTGTTTTATATTTGTTTCAAGGTGATGAGATGAAATCATGTTGAAATCATGATGTGAGCTTAACTAAAATTTCTTTTTTGGAGTATGATTTATCATTCCACCTTTCCTTCATATTATGACCTCTTTAGTTCATCATTCAGCTTATATTGTGACTTGTCTCAAGTTTCGAATACATGTTTACTCTTGCAGGTACTAGTGTTGATAATATTATTAAAAAAATCACTGAGTATTTCAAAGGCAGCCATCATTCACCTTTTGGTGGAGCATTTGGGATTTTTAAGAAGTTATGTGATTGTGAAGCTTGGCTGACTAGTCAATATGCTGTTAAAGAATTTACTTCTTTTGGCCATGGGAATTTCTGTGAGTTTTTAGAGAAACACTTTTCTCTTTTTCCAGTAGAAATACATGACTTATGGGGGAGTGGTGTTCAGAAGCGAGCTTGTGGAGATGTTGCTATGTTTCAAAAACAGCTGAGTATTTTTGTATCTCAGGCTGAGAGTACAGTAAAGGAGGGTGGTGCTACAATAAATTATATTTCTACGCTTCTAAGGAAACAATTCCCTACGATTAGCTTGCATATAAATGAAAATGAACCTGAGATAGATCTTATCAAGAAGTATAAAGATGATAACTGTGTAAGTTGTGTTGTTTTCTCTTCAACATTGTTAGGTGAAAACTCTACAAGAAACCAGGAAATTTGCTATAAAAATTTACCAGATTCAACAGAGTATCTGGACAATATTGGCCATCAAAAAATTTCTTATGGAACTTTCTCTGCAAAAGATGCCATTGAGTGCCTTCTTAAGGCGCCAATGCTGTCAGATCTCCTGTCATGGTCACATTGGGATACTATATATGCTCCATCACTTGGCTCTCTCTTAGAGTGGCTTTTGAATGATGTGAATACCAAACAATTGTCATGTATTGCAACAATTGATGGAAAGTTGATCAGGATTGATCCTTCTGCTATTGCTGATGAATTTTTGGAAGCTTTGATTCGTTTTTCTTCTTTCCAATCAGCATTGAAATTATTGTCTTTGGTAGCTGTATATAAGGGAATCAGCAATGCTCCCGTGTCTCTATTAAAATGCTATGCTGAACGTGCTATTAATGTTATACTGAGAAATTCTTTAGAAGACAAAGAAACAAATGTTGGTGTGGGATACTTGATAAATAATAGTTCTATGGAAGGACAAGGTACTTGGAATGAGTTTGCCAAAACTTATGCTACAGTTAATTTTCTTGGAACTCCTGCAACTAAAGGGAATGAACAAGCTGAAGACCTATTGAGGGCTAAGAGAGTGCTTTATTCTGTATCTAGACTTATACTTGATTGCCTTAGTTATCTGCCGTCAGAATTTCAAACTTTTGCTGGTAATATCTTGGTTACAGGTTTTAGGTCTGTGACCAAAGATGCTCATTTGCTAATGTTGCATGAATGTTCTCAGACTGATCAGCGCATAATGCTTCACGAGATTGGTTTGTCCCTTGGAATATCAGAATGGATTGAAGATTTTCATCTGTTCAGATCAACAACTGCTAATGGTTTGTTCATGTCTTGTAAGACCTTAAGTTTAGTCTCCAATTCTTCACTAGGAATTGATCAAAATCAGACAACTTATGCTTCTCAGGAACCTGTCTTTAGCAATATTAAGCTTGCTTATGAGGCTGATGAAAATCATCAGGCAGTTGAAGCTCATAAGATAAAAGATGATGCACATTCTGGAGATGAATACAATGAATTTGGTGAAGTCAATCGAAGTGAGGATCTCAATAAAATTTCTGTTGGTAAATCTTGCATGTCTGGACATGGCAAAATTGGAGATGCAGCTCTTATTATTGAGTCCATTCGACGAGAAGAATTTGGTCTGGACCCAAATCTTAACTCTGATGAGAGTGTCTTCCTCAAAAAACAGCATGCTCGCCTTGGAAGAGCATTACATTGCCTTTCACAAGAACTATATTCACAGGATTCACATCTTCTTCTTGAGCTTGTAAGCATTTACTAAACTTATCTTTGTTATCAGTAAAAATTGTCTTAATTTATAGCTATCTTTGTACATACTGTTGGCTGAAGATATCCTTGACAACTGCTTGTAAAATTCTCTCCTAATTCCTTCCTTGACAACTGCTTGTAAAATTTTCTCTCCTAATTCCTTCCTAACTTTTTTATGTTTGTGGATGAAATAGTATTTGAACTCGTTTTTCTTTTTTCATTTTCTGCTTAATTTTGTGATTGCTAGCAACTCTGTCTTGATATGTATGCCAGAATTAATTTGTGTTGTGTGTAAACATTAAATCCAATACAAACACAATTACAAATTTATGTGCAATTCACGCTTTGGATTTTTTTTCCTTAAAAACATTTCCCATGTTAGGTAATGATCACCTATGTTGCTGGCAAAAGTCTCTGTTGTATGTTATGTTTAAACTTGATGTGAGAATATTTAGTGCAACTTATCTGATCACTGTCACATTTACATCATTGAAAGAACAGAAGGATTATAAGGTTATACTTGCTGCATTTCTTTCTTATAGCCACCCTTTCAATTGTTGAAAAAGGATCCTGGGCTAATTTGGCTATATTCATCTGATTGCTTCATGCTTTGACCAGTTTCCATTATTGTGGTTTTAAGTATTAGGCTTTCTACACTTGGTGTGAAATATGTATGTTTATATATTTTTGCCTGGTTTTATTTTGTAGAAGGTCTGTAAGTTCCTGAACACAGATTACTTGTTGCACCCTGGTACTCCTTGTTTTCTCTCCTGTTCTGACATGCTTTGTCTGTGTTTACATTTTAGAATCAAATGCTTAGGTGTTTTATTAATGCAATCAATCACCTGCTTATGGAAAAATGCGCTTGGTCATATATTTTTTAGGGTAAATTTTTTAAATAGTCACCCAACTATTCGCTCACTTTTATTTGAGTCATCGAATTATAAAAAAATTTAATTGGGTACTTTAACTTTAGATTCACGTTCAATTGGGTTACCCGGGCGAACTCCGTGAACAACGTATTGACGTGGCATGCCATGCCATGCACTCTTGTCATATCAGCATGCAACGTGAACAAATAATCAAATTCGATAAGAGACATTGTTGTAATCTATCTGATAAAAAAATTTAAAAATCAAATTACCTTTTATTTATTTGACATGAAGGACCAGGTACATAAGTTGACTATCTTTAAGGTAAAGATGGTTTTTATCCACGTGGTATGCTGATGTGGCAACAGGGCATGACATACCATGTCATGTCAACATGTTGTTAACGGAGTTAGCCTAGGTGACCAAATTGTAAGCAAATGTAAAGTTAGGGTATCCAATTGAAGTTTTTTATAATTCGGTGACTCAAATAGGAGAAACCGAAATAGTTGGGTGACTATTTAAATAATTGACTGTATTATTTTTTTATTTATTTTTAATATTTGCGTTAACCTGCTTTTGACTTGTGAATTGTCTCTCCATTGATGCACTAGGTTCAAAATGCTGATGATAATGTTTATTCAGAATATGTGGACCCGACACTGGTGTTTATTCTACAAGACACAGGCATTGTTGTTCTAAACAATGAACAGGGATTCTCTGTTGAGAATATTAAAGCGCTTTGTGACATTGGAAACTCTACAAAGAAAAGATCAGGTGCTGGATATATTGGGCATAAAGGGATTGGCTTCAAATCAGTATTTCGGGTAGCACTAGCTAGCTCCGCCATTCAGTAAATTGTTGTTAATTGTTTTTTATTTCTATTCACTAATTCATTTGGTTTCTTCCTGCCCTTTGAGTTGCTCCTTGGTTAAATATTGAATCAATGTTATACATTTTTACTGATGACAAGATTGTAACCAGTTTGCTGTGACCATTTACATACAGTGTGAGATCTAGCCTCTAGACTTTGGAATGATTGGTAGGGGTATTGAATTTCAATTTGTATGAAAATGCTTCGGGATCACTGCAATTTCGTAGAATTTGAATTTGAGTGCTTGTTTTTAAATTCCGCGATTTAATTAGAAAATAAAGCTAGATGAGCTCAATTAAAGAAATCTGACCTACACCAAGAGTTAAGGTATTCTATTTAATAATGTCCAATTTGAATCCATGATTCAACTACCATTCTTGTCATTTTAGTTCCAAAATCCAAAGGCCCTCAAATGCTGTCGTTGAAAGATGCAGGCTTTTATGCCTCTGCAACAATATCCTTTTATTGTTTTGACTCTGTTTCTCTCCACCAATTTTCACTTGTCTATTCTCACTTCAATAAAACAAAGAATGTTTTACGAAGATTTTGTCTTTTGATTTCCTTGCCCTTGTGTGCATATATTGATCCTAAATCTTTCCAAAACTTGGTATATCCTTGTTTTTCTTTGCTGATTTAGTTTTCAGATACCGTTCTTCTTTAACTTTTATTCTTACTGATCTGTAGGTCACTGATGCTCCAGAGATTCATTCTAATGGATTTCATGTAAAGTTTGATATTACTGAGGGTCAGATTGGCTTTATCTTGCCGACCGTGATTTCTCCTTGTGACATTGAAACGTTCCAGGGGCTTTTATCTGGCAATAAACATGAGCACGATAATACCTCCTGGAATACCTGTATTTTACTTCCTTTCAGATCAAAATTTAGAAAAGTGTTGGATATCCGGTCCATTGTTAGCATGTTTTCAGACCTTCACCCATCATTGTTGTTGTTCCTGCATCGACTTTGCTGCATCAAATTTAGGAACATGCTTGATGATTCATTTGTCATCATGAAAAAGGAGACTTTGGGTAATGGCATTGTTAAAGTTTCTCATGGAAAAGAGACAATGAGCTGGTTAGTGGTTACTGAAAAGCTGCAGGCAAGTGTCGTCCGGCCAGATGTTCAAAGTACAGAGATAGCCATGGCTTTCACCCTTCAGGAGTCTGAAGATGGAGTATACACGCCACATCTATTTCAACAGCCCGTTTTTGCTTTTCTTCCTTTGCGAAAATATGGCCTGAAATTTATTCTTCAAGGAGATTTTGTTTTACCTTCTTCCAGAGAAGAAGTTGATGGAAATAGTGCTTGGAATCAGTGGCTATTGTCAGAATTCCCTGCTTTGTTTGTTAGTGCTGAGCAAGCATTCTGTGCGCTCCCATGCTTTCAGAAAAACCCAGGAAAGGCGGTGACAGCCTATTTGAGTTTTGTTCCTCTCCCGGTGGAAGTTCATGGATTCTTTTCTCATCTTCCAAACATGATCATTTCCAAATTGCGGATGTCCAACTGCCTGCTTTCAGATGGTCCCAAGTTAGAGTGGGTTCTTCCATGCCAAGTTTTAAGAGGTTGGAATGATCAGATTCGCCTTCTTATATCTGATAGTTTACTTCAGAAACATCTTGGCCTTTGTTATTTGAATCAAGAAGTTAATCTGTCCGATACTTTGGCAAAGGCACTGGGTGTTCAGGACTATGGGCTCAAAATTCTGGTGGATATTATACAATCCATATGCCAGACAAGTGATGGTATTAAATTGATGGGCCTAAACTGGCTGTCTTTGTGGCTTCATGTGGTTTATTCTACGCTATCCAGCTATTCTTCTGGGCATCTATCTCTTAATACTGGCTCAGATCATGATTTGATTAATTGTCTGAAAAAGATCCCCTTCATTCCACTTTCAGATGGGGCGTACAGCTCAACTGCTGAGGGTCCAATATGGTTACCGTGTGATGCCTATGGTAATGGACTTGAAGGAAAGCATAGCTGTAAAGATTTTTCCAATCTTTATGCCAAACTTCGAATTGTTGACCCATGCTTTCTACTTGGTACTTCAAACACTCATGCATTAGAGATGAGACATGGTTGCATTCAAGTTCTCCGTAAAATCGGTGTGCAAGAGTTGTCTGCGCACGAGGTCATAACAAGACATATTCTGGTTTACATATCTGATGACAAATACATAAAAGATGACAGAAACTTATCTGTAGAGTATATATCTTTCATAATGCAGCATTTGCAATATGCTTGTGCAAGCTGTGATACTGAAAAAGCAGATATAATCTCAAAACTTCGAAAAGGATCCCTCCTGTTAACAAACCATGAGTACCACTGCACACAAAATGTGCCGATACATTTTAGCAAAGAGTATGGGAATCCTGTTGATATTGGTAGACTTATTGAATCAACCAATGCTGTATGGCACGAAATCGATGTTGCCTATCTGATGCATCCTACAACACAGTCATCAGCATTTGACTTGGTGAAGTGGCGTGATTTTTTGCAAGAATTAGGTGTCACTGACTTTGTGCAAGTTAATTCTGTCCATAAGAATTTGACAGATGTTCTCCATACTATTCCTGGGAGCATGGCATGCTGTGGAGATATTCAAATTGCATCATCATATATCAGTGACTGGGAATCACCTGAATTGGTGAGTTTGTTATCCACAATATCTTTGGAAGGATCTCGCGATAAATGTATCTATCTTTTGGGAGTTCTTGATAAAATGTGGGATGATTGTTATAGCTGCAAAACCAGTTGTGTTCTTAGCAGTTCAAATGAAAACAAGGAACTAATTGAATCTTCATTTATGAAATGTATCCGTGAGTTCAAATGGATAGCATCAACTTTGGATGACAAACTCCACCATTCTGAAGACCTCTTTTATGACTGTGAGGAAGTGAGCTCCATTTTGGGGAATTTAGCTCCATATGCTGTTCCACGGGTTAGTTCATTCTCAAAAATTCTCAAAGTTGTTGCGTGGTAGACATGCTGACATCTCAACAAACAGTTTCAGCTTAGAACTTGTTTGTTTAATTTGTTCCTTGAACTATATTTGAACTAATCTATATACTTCAATATTGTTTTAATATTTATCATTCCTTAAATGCAGGTGACTAGTAAATTGCTTTTGGAGAAAGTTGGTTTCAAATCACGAGTTTCTCTAGATGATGCTTTGACAGTTTTTTCTTCCTGGAGAATGTCGAAGCCATCTCTGGTCACAAGGTAACCTTTTTGTCTCTTGTCTACCTGTCATGCACCTTGCTCATGTCTATTATAATACTGAAATATGTGGAACAACTTTAAAACTTCAATGTGTTTGTAGCCTCAAACAGCTAGGGCTGAAACATATATCTCAAGCTATAGAATCGTGCTATCATGCTTAAGATTGAAGACCATGGCAATGCTTGATTTTTTTGAAACCTTCTCGCCATGTCCGCATATGAACAGATGCTCTCTTATAGTTGATGCTAACATTATTGAAATCCAGAGCTTTGTGAGTGCTGTCCATCTTTGGTCCTATTTTGGCTTATTAGTCTTTTTGGCTTGCAAGTGTTGTGTCATCTACTTTAAGGGATATTCCTGCAATTGGATTTACACAAAATACCTTGTGGCGTAGTCATCCTTCTGTTTGTGTCGGTTTACCATTTTTTGAGATTGTTTCCATCTTTGATAAAAGCTTGCTGACTTTTAAGAATGCTCGAGGTCAATTCCTCACATTTGGAGGGAATTGGACTCCTTGTTTCATTTGCTGTGTATTTTATGGTCATCATGTTGCCTAATGATTTTGCTTGCTTCTTTCAGCACTGCTCAAATATCAAAGTTTTACACCTTTATCTCGGATAAAATTACCCAAGGGAATTTTCAGATTACCAAGGACCTTGTTTCGAGTCCATTCATATTCATTCCATCTGATATTTCATCTAAATGCAATGATGTCGTGCCCGGCATACTCTTGTCCTCCGAAGATGTGTATTGGCATGATCCAACTGGTTGTGTGGACAAGACGGTGGAAATGGCTCGTTTGTGCGCTTCAATACAGGAGACTGGTTGTCTACATTGTAAGGCATTGGCGACTGTCTACCCTTCCCTTCGTGATTTTTTCGTAAAAGCATGTGGTGTGCCTACCGTTCCTCCGTTTGGCAGCTATCTTTCTATACTGCTTCAGTTGTCAACTGTTTCATTGCCTTCTCAATCATCTCATTTGGTAAGCATTCTTAACATACATCATGAATGATTGGATCATGGCAGAGATCGTCATTATTCTTGTTTTTTATTTTTTAGTAATAGAACTTTGCACATATGTTGTATTTTTAATTCTCTTTCAGGTTTTTCGGGTTTTTCTTAAATGGAGTGATGATTTCAATTCTGGTCTAGTCGATACTGAGGAATTTGTTGAATTGAAGGATAATCTTCTCAAGTTAGAGAACACAATACTTCCAATCTTGGGGGATAGATGGGTTTCCCTCCATCCTTCTTATGGTCTTATATGTTGGTCTGATGATGACAAACTGAAACAACAGTTTAAGCATTGTGATGGTGTTGAGTTCTTAAATTTCAATGAACTTGGTAACCAAGAAAAGGAAGTGCTCTCCGAGAAGGTTGCCAATTTCTTGCAAAAGTTAGGTGTTCCCCCACTTTCACAGGTATCAACTTGGATCAGAGCCTATACAAGTGATTGTATCCAGTTCTTTTCTGACTTACATCTGGCTGTTCTCTTTTCAGGTTGTTTCTCGTGAAGCAATATTTTATGGGGCAACAGATAATAAAGAAAAAGCTTCTCTTATCAATTGGCTATTTCCCTTTGTTCAACGGTATCTCTACAAGTTCTACCCCGAGGTGTATATCAACCTGAAGAAGCTTGGATTTGAGAAGCTTACTCAACTGCAAGTTATTGTAGTGGACAAGTTATTCTACAAGTACACTTTAAAAGGGCATGATAGCACCTCTAAGAAACGGTTCGAGGCTGCTTGTCTTCTCCAGGTTGGGACGTCTGAATCTCTCTTTTCTTTTTTATCTAACATTCAAGTTCCGTAATGCATTATCATCGGTGAATAAGAATGCGCCTTAAAACTAAAGCTCATTTCACCTCTCTTCTGCAGGGAAATATTTTTTATGTGACTCAAACATCCGACCATCACACAATGTTCTTGGAATTTTCTCGATTCTTCTTCAATGGGTCTACTGAGCTGCACCTTGCTAATTTCCTTCATATGATCACAGTCATGGCAGAATCTGGTTCCAGCATGGTACAGACTGAATTTTTCATTGTGAATAGCCAGAAGGTCCCCAACCTACCTGCTGTAGAGCCAGTTTGGTCCCTTTCATCCCTGTCAGCAGGCTCCAATTCAGCTGAAGCACCCCCACCAATCAATTGTTCTCCCATGAATAATAACACCCAGAATGCCCAATCATGCCCTCGGCGGAAACCAGGCATTAGTCCACACTGGCCACCTACAGACTGGAAATCTGCCCCGGATTTCAATTACGCCATGAACAATTATCTGCTGACAAAACCTTTGTCATCACTTGGTACATCTCTTGAAAATGCCACTCCCATGGAGGATATACCAGTTGTTACCGAGATTGAAGGGGATTTTGTCTTAGAAGAGGACATTTTGCCGAAAGACACAAGTGTATCACAAGATTCAGTATTGATCAATGGTAAAGCCCATGTAGCAGACTATCTTGATTCTACTGAATGGCAAATCAGCTCTAATCTGGACCAAGGAAACAGAGCATTCAGTTCACTACCTGCACAGGCTGATTCCTCAATATCCATTGAAACCGACCGACTTCTTTGGCACACTCCTGATGAGAACCTATCAAGGAGAGTCGGCAGGTTGGGGGAGTTGTTATCTTACAAATACTTTACTGAGAAATTCGGCTCTGCCAATGTGAAATGGGTTAATAAAGAAACCGAAACAGGTTTGCCATATGATTTGGTGATCGGTGAGACTGAAGAAAATAGGGAATACATTGAAGTCAAGGCCACCAAATCTGCAAGAAAAGACTGGTTCCAGATATCGACGAAGGAGTGGCAATTTGCATCTCTCAAAGGCGATGCCTTTAGCGTCGCTCATGTTGTTCTGTTATCCCAGAATAAAGCGAAGATTACCGTCTTCAAGAATCCATTGAAACTCTGCCAACAAAATGTAATGCAGCTGGCTGTTCTGATGACGAAGCAACCGAAGAACTCATGAACTTCTTGTGAGTGTGACCTTATTTTTCCAGGCTTTTCGGAGTGGTACTTATTTTCACTTGTGAAAGCTGTTTGCTTGTCAGTTTTGTGAGGGTTCTGCATTCTTACAAACATGAAATTTTCCATGTTTGTACTTTGTGCCGATCTGTAAATAATGATCAAAGAGGAGAGCATTAGTTATTAGATTCAATTCACTTCCCATACAGAAAAGCTTTAATCATTAGGACATTGTGCCAAAGTGAACATTGAGAAGAAAGTATCAATTATGATTATTATTTTCTTCATTGTTGTAACGTGTACCAGACATTGTTATTGAATCAAATGTCATTTTTCTCATTAATGGAAGGCTTTATTTAACTGCTTCGAGTCCAGTGTTTTAACTAAAATTACTTGGTCATTTTTCTTCTTGAAAATTTAATAACAAAAATTGTCAAAGAATTTTAAATTTATTTGTAATATATATATATATATTTTTTCAAATAATAAATCATCTAATTCAAAATTTTGTTGGGAAAATCTCTATAGAACACAAATTAAAAAAAAAACGCAGCGAACTCATATGAACTCAGCCAGGTGTTCATCAGCCAACTAAACACTACCGTTGGGCTTCAGTTCCAAGTTCGGATCCGAATCCCGCTATGATCCGATTAGGGTTTTATTTTATTTTATTTCATTTTATTTTTATTTTATTTTTCTCGTTTAGGGTTTCCAGTTTCCACTCTCTCCACTCGCGCTGCTTTGTTTCTCTTCATCGCCATGAATGGAATCCCTATCGCGCTTGAGAACCTCCATTCTCGTTCTCTATCGTCATCCTTCGCCTCCAACGCCATCACCGTTGCCGTCGCACAGATCTGCCTCAAAGCCGGCTGCAATGGCGCCCGAACATCCGTTCTTCACGCCTTAGCTGACATCGCCGGCCGCTACATCCAGGCACTAGCTCGCTCGGCTGCCGAAGCAGCAAACGCGCGTGGCCGCACTAACTCGAACCTCCTCGACATCACCCGCGCTATTGAAGACCTCTGTTCAAACTCAGGCTTCCGCTTCGCATCCGACCCTATGAGGCCACTACTGAAATCGGCGGTGCTGAAGGAGATAGCAGCGTTTGTGCGATCAGCGGATGAGATCCCCTTCGCGAGGCCGATGCGAAGGAAGGAGGCGGAAAAAGTTAGGGTTTTGATGAGCTTCGCACAGGTGGGGAAGGAGCCGCCATTGCGGCAGGTGCCGCGGTGGTTGCCGTGCTTCCCGGAGTTATGGGAAAAGGGGAAACGTAAGGCTTTAGTGGATTCGGGTTTGGAGGGGTTCGGGTCGGATCCTGTTCAGAATCCGGATCCGAAAAGGAGGTTAGTGGTGGTGAACAGGGAGTTGCCGGTGGTGAGAGCGAGGGTGAAGTTTAGGATCGGGTTGGGAAAGGACACGAGGAAAAGCAAAAAATAATAATAATAATTTTTTATAAAGAAATGAGAAAATAAATAATTACAAAAGGGAAGAGCTTGGAGTTCAGTTCTGGAGATTCGAACAGTGTTACATTCGCTGATGCCTATATTGCGTTACCAGCGGACCTGAGACGTTGTGTGACTTGGCCTTTTGTGGATTTAATCTTTATATATTATTTGTAACCAAATTTTGGGACCACACTTTGTACAAATTAATTTATGTTTCCAAGTACTATGGTTTTGAAATTAATATGTACTTTGCAAAAATGATGACTTTTTTTTAGAAAAAATCATGCATATATATATATATATATATATATATATATCACAATTTAAACAGAAATAAAAAGAAGAAGAGCACCGCCAATCACATATGTTTATCTGCCAATGGTTGGGTTCCAATCCTATGGTTTGTTCATATTTCTCCAAAAAATAATAAAATAATAATAATAATAATAACTTATGCTAATGCTGTGCAACCCAGAGGGTGAAATTACATGATTTAGCAGCAAAGTAAACATCATCAGCTGCATTGTCACAAATGCATTTCAGCACTGACCCATCTATCTATATATACACACACACTCACAACATTGTCACAAATTTTGTACAAAATGATGCATGTATCTTCATATATGGGTAAGTCATCAAATTTGTTTAAGACTTGGCTGCCACAATTTGTAGAAAACAGGATGGATATATCTACTTCACGAACTTCCTCAGACGGCAAAGTCACAAAAATGAAAGCAGCTCGGGCCCTCATGGTTAAAAATTCATGGTTTGTCTCAGAACATCATCTGAACAACCATAAGAAATTCAGCTTAAGTATCTTCTATCAGGATTTCTATAATATTAACAATCATGCCATGGATAGCAGAATCAACCAAAACTAACTTGATAAACCAGTTTTATAACCAAGTTCTTCTACAGAAGGAAATAGCAAAATAAACTTGATATTTCACACTAAGCCTACAAGAAAATCAAAAATAGGTAGTCTTACCTTTCCATTCCTTTTGAAGCCTCTTTGTTTCTAATATTTCGCCATTTGTCTTTCAGATCACCAGGCTGACGAGTTTTATGGAAGATGTGGCGGCCAAAATCTAGAATCTTTGTCCATGGAAGAGTTCTCTCACCATCATTGGCGAATTTCTGAACTGCCGTCTGCATTGTAGAAGCAATCTTTAATAAATAAAAATATGGATAAAACCAACAACAAAAAAGAATTGGCACAATTGGCACAAGTGCAAAAGAAGTGCATCAGTGAAAAAATCTTCAGTTGTAAAAATTTTAAGGGCTCAGCAACTCCTTTTGTTGAGATTAGATGACGGCTCAAAGAAAAAGCAAATTGTCATAGAATTCTTATTTCTATTAGCAAAGACTAGTGGTGAAACACACAACACAATAAGGAAAGAAACAATAGCTGAATTATAAACTAGACAGCAAAATATAACAACATATGGCAGAGAACAAAAGAAACAAACTTTAAGGATTTCTTCCTCTTCGGCTGTCCAATGAAGTCTTGTCCGCCTTCCAAGAGATACGATTGGGTTTGAGCTGAAATAAATAAATAAATAAATAATAGAAATGAACAATCAAGTTGCACACCCCTTAACATAACACGCAAAGTAAAGAATGCTTACTAGCGCTTGTTTTGAGTTTGACGTTTGTTGGCGTTATCAGAAGACAGTTTCTTTTCCTCCTTTGCTATAGCAGGCACACGTGGAGTATGATTCTCCATCTCTAAATCAAGTTTTCTCCTCTTGGCATGATTCCCACTAGTTGGTAAAACTAAAGATCCTGGGTCAGTGGTGTTCTCTGTGTGGAAGTTCATAATAGTTTCAGGTGGCTCATTATCTCTTAGCATGTTTACTGTATCCCCATTATCTTCATTATGTTGTTTGCCTTCAACAGCCACAGACCCATGTTCATTTCTTGTCTGAACAGAATTCAAATCATGGCAGTGCAAATTCCTGCTATCATTATCTGCATCAGGTTCAGAATGCTGGTTTTCTTCTGCAACAAAACTTTCATGAGGAACATCTCTCTCCTCGTTAATATAGTTTGTATCAGCATCCGCAATAGTAGGTGTCACTATTGCATTATGAAATTGCAATTGTTTAGACCCATGGTGGTTCTCTTCCACAACAAGACCTTCCTGAGGAACAACCATCTCCTCATTGTTGCAGTTTGTGTCGTCATTGTCAGCAGTAGGTGTCACTATCGCATTATGAGGCTGTAATTGTTTAGATCCATGGTGGTTCTCTTCCACAACAAAACCTTTATGAGGAACATCCCTCTCCTCGTTGCTGCAGTCCATGCCATCACTCTCAGCAGCGTGTGTCACTGTCGCATTATGAATTTGCAATTGCATGAACTCAACGTGGTCATTTGCAGTTTTACAGCCAGATCTCCTTAATACCAAATCAGTACAAAAGATATCACCCTTATCACCATCATATGAAACTTTAGAAGCTTCTCCTTTTTCCACAACAAAACCTTTCTGAGGAACATCCCTCTCCTCCCTGATGCAGTTCACGCCATCATTCTCAGCTGCGTGTGTCACTGTTGCATTATGAGATTGCAATTGCATGGACTCAATGTGGTCATTCACGGTTTCATAACCAGATCTCCTAAAGATCAAATCAGCACAAGAGACATCACCTTTATCACCCTCACATGAGACTTTAGAAGCTTCTCCTTTTTCCAAATCTACAGTGACCCCAGGTTGATTAACTTCTCTTGGAACTCCGACAGATACTGTCCCCTTTAGTTTATCTTGAATTGAATCCTTGCTCAAAAAAGCTGACAGAGCTTCCCTGGCTCGCAGCATTGTCAACTTTGCTTTGCGATATGCAGTGGTGGTTATTTTGTATGAACAAGGAGGACAATAGTAAAATCCTCTTTCGTCAAAATAAGGTGATGTTCCTAAGCACTTTTCATGAACCGCCATCAAACAGCTATTGTCACTACAATTAAACATTGGACCATTTTTATTACATTTCACACACAAATTTTTTTCGGTCCAATCATCAGCCATAGAATCAAGATCTACATAAATTCTGGCAGCTTTATCAGCATTCACACCAGGATTTGTAGGCACAACACGATAACCATCAGCATCATCATCATTACCTGTTTCCACACAAACAATCTGATCACCATCAAAATGGCTTTGCTCATGGAGAGGCGGATTAGAGTCTTGCTGAGGACCACTCTTTTCTTTACTTGAGATCTGGGGTAAGGAATCATGCCTTGATAACTCCACATTTTCACAGCCATTACCACCAATATTTCTATGTGATTGCTCTCTTCTATCACTATCCATGCAATTCAACACAGGTAAATGTTGTCTAGATCTAGTAGAATCTTCTTCAGTGACCAAATTGGCTGGATCAGCTGCGGAATTAGGCTTTTTCATTTTTGGCATTTGGATTTCTATCTCCTGCTCAGCACCAATATCACAGACCTGATTGTTAGCTTCATTCAATCTGCCCGAGCTACTAGACTCCTTCAAGGACAACAGAAGCTTCGAGTGGCCTTCTACACTACAATTCTTCAACTGAACATTAAATTTTATTCAGTCAATAATATCCCACCAAAAAAAAGAGAAAACCTATACTCCGTTAAGAAATCTGTCCACATACCAAATCAAGAGATGACCTTGGTAAATCTGATGACTTCCGGCGTATATATCGCCGAAGGTCCTTCCCTCGCCAATGACCTCTACTCCTTTCCTTACCCTTATCCATACCCTTAGTAGAGTTACACAAAGAAGATGCCTAGTAAAACAAAATGAAAGCTGTGTGTATGAGAGAACTCAAAAACTCACATGAAAACCCTAGCATCTCTACCTTTTCCCCCAAACTTATCAATAAAACACAAGAAACAACAGGTATATAAGTGATAAGCAAAAAACCAACCCTTTACCATCAATCATACCAGGGAATAAAAAGAGCAAGGAATGTCCATTCAAGGAGAAACCATAAAGCACAAAATAAATAAATAAATAAATATTTAAAAAAAAAAACCCTAATTTGGATTACAAGAAACCACGGGCATTGCATCAAAATCAAATATAATTGACATGCTTTCTCCAAGCAAGCAAAACGACACACAAGAATGAAAGAAAGTATACCTTACGGAGAAGGCGGCAAAGAACCTCCGAGCTAGGCACATTCTCAACTTCTCGACTATCAGAATCCAAAGGCAAAAACTGGGAGGAACCAAAAGCTCCAGAATTCAAGAGTTCCCGCAAATATCTCAAGATGACCTTCTCCTTGATGCAATCGGAGGCCTTATCCCAGAAATTCGGAACCCTATCAATACAAGCTGCGGAGAATTCAAGCCCTAAGGATTCATTCCATTCTAAAGAAACCAAGAAAACCTAAAGATCTCTTGGACGTACCTTGTACAATGGAGGCATCACACCAGTTTTCCTCCGCTAGGGTTTCAATGGACCAGAGCCAAGGCAAGAGTTCGCCGCTGTCGGAGGTCAGGCCGGCGCCGTGGTCGGATAGTTCGTCGGAGGGCATGATGATGATGAAGCGAGAGCGACGAAGAGATACACAAAAGCATAAACAAAACAAGACAAAAAGGCAGGCGATATGAAATCTTAGTGACCCGAATCCGATAAGATCAATATTTATGAAGAGGGAATTTTCTGTAATAGTCCCTGAAAAAAAAAAACTGAAACCATGAAAAAACCCTCCTGAATTTTTTTTTTATATAAATTTTGAAATAATAATTTACAAAATTTTTGACAAATACGATATCAGGACCCTCTAATAATTTGTAAAATTTTAATTTATCTATTGATTATATTTAGCATCTTAAAAAAATTATATATATATATATATATATATAGCCCGCAAAACTTTGAAATTAGAAATATAACCGAATAGAGTTACTTTTTTCTTCATGGGCATATGACCCTCTCATAATTTGTCTTTTTACTCAAATATTTAAAATTTTTTATTCTTTTCTCAAGAAATCTTTACGATAATCAATATATTTCCACAATGTAAATCTATTTTATAAATTATTTACAACTTAAAAGGCTAAAGGATCATTTATATGAAATGTTAAATGGGTTGCATCTTTTAATAAATAATAATAAATTAATTTGTTTAACTCCAAGATATAGAAATTAAAATCTTTACCAAATTAAACGACCTATTTGAAGATTATAAACAGTATTATGCATATTCATATACATATACTGCTAAAAATTTCCAAACCTATAAGTCTCGTGTAATTTATATAAGCGGCTATTAGATTTTTTTGAATTTTTTTTTTGTTGTAAAATAATAAACAAATGAGCAAAGGCAAACACGAATTTAAAGAATGAAAACTTGCTCAGAGACCTCTGTACATGTATATAAATAAACAAAATACATGAGCTAAAAAACCCAAGGACTAGACAACAAAATAAAAGCATCAACAGAGTGCTTTATTACTTTGTCATAGTTAAAAAGCTATACTGCTGATAAGTAGTAAAACTTAAAACAGAAGCATAGCATAAAATAGCCATGATGATGATGATGATGATGATGATGGATGGTATTGGTAACTACAACCGCTGGTATATTCAAAGGGTTTTCCATATCTTGCTCTTTTACAGGAGCATCAGAACAGTTCTCGGGTATAATTATTGAATGGCTGAGCCAAACTAACATACTAAAGAGCTGCAGTTAGTACTTTACAGGAGTCAGCCACAAACCCAAAGTTTCAGTTGAAAGTAAATCTTGGGAGGAAGCTGAGTCTTTTTCCCTAAACTCGCGCACCTGCTTCAGCACAGGCCTCGCACTCGGATACATCTGCGGTGCCTGCCACACTCCCACTACGAACTTTACCTTAATCTGCATCAAGCTATTTCCATAAATTACAATACAATTTTGTCGTAATATAAGTTTACATCAACCTATCTGAGCTTGTCTGTGCAAATGGCTCATCATCGGATAATCAGCTGATAAAAGCTATGGACGCAACGGTCATTTATCCAGGCTCAAGCCAAAAAAGCAAGTTGAGCGAGAGCCAAGTAGTAAAGGCAGAGCGAAAGCTTACATTATGGCCCTGATGGATTTCTTACGGAGGTGCTAGTCATCCGAGCACGGTGGGCTGTGAAAGATGGCCTGCCCACTGCTTCCATTATCCTGCTGAAGACAACCTTCACAGGGACACATGTTACCAGGGGCACAGCTCCTTCAGGTTTAAGCAATCCACCCAATAAGTCATTGCTTCTGTGACGCTTTTTACCACTGATTTCACCACCATGCTTGTGCTCAGTTGCAATAGATGATAGCATCCTTGTTTTCTGGCTAGACAAACTGACTTTCTTGAAAAGCTTCCGCTCTAACTTTCCTGAAGAACGGCGACTACGAGATATGCTTTTCTTTGCCAACTTGGCCTGATGAGTAGAGTATGCCTTTTTAGAAGGTGTTTTGCCCTCACGAACTGGGATTTGACGTAGTTCAGTACTATCCCCTTCCAATGCTGTGACTGGGTTGGTCCGGGGAACTCTCTGCATTGCAGTTCTTCTGGCAGTTCTCCAGACAGGTTGGGATGTAGTACCATCATCAAGACCACCGTCCGTCCTCAAAAGAAGTGAACTGGTGAAACCATCCTCTAGAATTTCAATTTGGATAGGATGCCCTACAATTGCCTTTCCATTCAATCGGCTCATCAATGAAACCAGAGGAACATGTTCCCCCTGATAGCTCGCTGGCTGAACCTTCAGATCCACTTCTACCAACATGGGCTGTAGTAGTTCATCCACATGATCAGTGTAAACAGGATCAACATGCTCATCTGATTCATCCCAATAAGAGCTCTGAGGCAGACCATACAAGCCTTCAGGATCCCAACCTGATGGGGATATGACATGAGAATCATTATCAGAATCAACAAAACCAATGTGGGTCCTCCCTCGATCTTTGATAGCTTTTAAAGCCAATGGGCTTCTTCGATTCCCAAACCCAATAGCATCAGTATGGCCTGAGCCATTGCCCAACAGATCAACCTCATCATAAGCAAAGCTGAAGTCCTCTTTTTTTGGTTGAGAATCTCTTCCTAATTGCTTTTGGTTGGAGGATTCAGGTCTTCGCATTTTAGATCGGTTTCCCTTGTTATCATTTATTGTTTGCCTGACCAGACCATTACTTGAAACAGTAACTTTTCCATCAACAGCGTCTGTAGGTTTCTTCCCCACATGTCTAATGTTGCGTTTCCCTTTCATATGCCATTTTGAAACCCCCACCTCTTTTGAAGCATCAGCAATCTGCTCAGTTGGATGCAACTGTGGCGAGTAATCAGCAAGGCACACCTCATTATCATTCAAATTACCAATACTTTCAGAGATTTCATTGCCAGATACGTAACTTATTTGCCTAATAGAATTAGATCCAGGCAAATCATCTGAAAGAAAACCATAATGATAGATGTGATCAAGAGAGATAGTAATGGTCAAGAAGAATCAAGAACACCAAGAAAGCAATAAACAGAAAACTCTTCAGCAATAAAAGATGACCCAAGCCCTGCTCTGATGTAAATATAATAGCAAAGATAATTAACAAATAGGGAATATCAAACCATGCTCCGTATTCTAGCATTATCTAGTATTCTATGGTTTCCGCTTCTGTTAGTTTCTAATATGCAGAACTGAATGACACTGCATAATATGAGAAGATAAAATCACCCTTGACACTTTTAACTGAATAAAATAAAATTGGATGATTAAAGGAAATGCAAACACTAGAAAAAGAAATTCAAATAAACTGTCAATGTAGACAATCAACCTTTTTTACTGTAAATAATTGGTTTAACATGATCAGATTCCTGATTGCAACAACACATCAAAAGAATAGGAACAACTATTCCACAAGCAGTAATCGCATGAACAGCTTAGGAAAGAAATGCTAGAACAGATAACAGCAATAACCGGAAAAATAACTGACTCTGACGTAAGAGATATATTGTTTCAGTTACATGAAAAAAATCAAAAGCATTAAAAAGCTCTTTTCAAGATGACTGCAGAGCAAATAAATTAATTATTCTTGCAATCAATTTATAAGGCTAGACTAAATATAGGAGTGCAGACGAACAGATGGTAACTCACCTCCATGGCATAAAAAATCAGCACATTTATTTAAAAAAAAAAAAAAAAACCTAACTAGTGACCTCAAACATGCAGTCAAAACTTCCGTCATTTCTTTAAGCCAATTTCCTCCCAAAATTATTATACAATAGTATCCAAAACAAATTCCTTCAAAGGTTAACCCGAACATGAAAGCTCCATCCTAACCACTGACATGGAAAGGAAACAGACCAAATATAATCAATTTCTCGCAACATTCAATGGGTATCATGACTGACTCCAACATTGGCAATGAAATTTACCTATGCTCTAGATTATAAGATACCCAGCCTCCACACTCAATCTCAACTTCCATAGTAGCCATGAGTTCAAAATTCTTCCAAGGAAACTAGGATAAGATATGCTAAAAAATATAACAATAGAACAAGAAAATGAAATGGTGTAATAATACCTGACAGTGGGTTCAAATCCTCCCCTGCGTTCAGTTCTAAATAATCTGTCTCAGATGTATCAGAACCACTAGACTCGATCAATCCAGTAGATGTATACTCCTCTCCCAAAGAATCCATTCTAAACTGCGATTCTACAACTGGCATTTGCCCAAGAGGATATCCCAAATGATCCAAAGAATCACCCGAGTCAGCAGGTAGGTAGACGCATTTGCTCCTTTTCGCTCGGCATATAGCACCCACAGGGTCTGCTTCTACTTGCTTAGTTACCTCAGCATTTTCATCAGGGCGAAAAGACGATGAATCTAGTAGCTTCACACTACTCTGCAATACTTGAACAAGTGGTCGTCGTCTATCACGCCTTTTAACAAGAGACTCTTCAATCGGGCCAGCTTGTGACCTTTTCCTTTTTATGGGCGTGATATTTTTGCTGCCACCAACATGTCCTGCAATTTCCATTGCATTCTGAGAATTAGAAATAAGTTGTAAATGGTTATCAACAGGCTTTCTAGAAGTTTCCCATCCGACAACTTGAGAGAACCTCCTCTTTGATGGGGCAGTCATAAGCCCAAAATCTTGTAGTCCTCGCATCCGGGGCATGGCTTCAGGGGCATCTTCACTGAATTGCTTACCATTTTTCCCCTTGTCAGCATACAAAGAATTACCCATATTATCTTCACGTTGTGGCAAAGCTACTTTTCTGGAAGGTATCTGGGATTTGTGATTTGCAGATTTACCATGACTTTTCAGATCATCATTCTTCATGTGACGTTCTGAAGGAAAATGATGAAGATCTCGTTTCCAAGATCCTGATGTTTTATTGTTTGCACCATTGGGGATTGGTCCTGATTCTTTTTGCTTCATATCAAGCTGTTGTTTCTCAAGCTCTAATGCATGAAGAATAGCATCTTCTCGACGTGCATATTTCTCTCGCTTCTTTATAGGAATGCCCTGGGAAGCTTCAGCCCTTTCAATACAAGCATCAAATTCCCCACAACGAAAAGCCTTCACACGTTTGGATTTCTCTAGATTGTACCAGTCGCTGAAAAATAAAAACAAGCATTACAAATGCATGAAGCTCTTCAATTGCATAGTGCAACTCTCAACAGAATACAAAGAAGAATGCTAAGAATCAAACATTATCTGCAGAAATTAAATCATATGATAGTTCAAAGGATGAGAATATAATCATTCCTTTATATAACCAAGGAAATCAAAAGAGATACAGTATGTTTGAAAAAATATAAAAAGGATTTACCAAATCTCAAAGATACTTGGCCTTTGTTTCGTTTATGTTTATTAGCTAGTTTTTTCAACCTTAAACATTAGGAAAACATAAAAAAGTATATATAATTGATGAGAGAAATGCAAACCATATAGAAATAAGGATGTGTTACGCATAGTGACCACTAAACAACACATGCGATGAACAAACTAAATGAAGCATCAACAAATAAAAATTGTACTGACATAACACACAATGAATGTAGCATCAAACTTAGAAAAAACAGGACCTAGCACATTATTCAAGAAAATAGTGGATGACTAGATATGAATAAAACCATTTAGCCAAAAACAGAATTCAAGTGCAAGCTACAAAGAATGTTCCCATCAGGTTACGGCTTATGGCTAGATTGCTTTTGTCTTCTCCAACACCCTCAAACACACAGTAGATCATTTGCACGTGAGCAGATCCCTCACATGCATATTAAGCTACGAAAAAAGAGTGACTAAAATAAGTTGGAAAAGTTGGTTTGGCAAGGGAAAAGGTTTAACCAATGTGCTGCTACAGGACTTATACAAGGTAGATCAGGAAGCATAATAAACCTTAAATGAAATTATTATCATCAACAAGCAGACAACAAATTGAGAAAAGACATCGAGAAATTAGGAAAATGCTGGCGCTACAAGTGATTTTGTTCCCTTACAAATCCTGTTACACGGAAGTTTGAGAGGTTAATCATCAGGAAATACACTTCTCTTCAATGAAGCTGAACATTCCAATCTTAAAAAATTCTGATGAGTTAAAAATTGTTCAGCCAGAGGCAGCAGGAGGCGCAACAATAAAAGATAAACTCATGTTGGCATCATCAAAGAAGATAATGAGGCATAACTAGATCATTTAGATTTAGCTACCAGCCAAATCAGCAAGTATACAAGTAATTGAATAGTCTGAAACACAAAATGATCAAACATCCATTGGGAAAGTTCCTGATTACTCCAAATCTTTGACAAATCAACTTCACTTTCAAACAAGGATTACAAAGGCAACAATTCGTTGACCCAGTGCAATGTGTTTCTGACAAAATGCACTAGTCAGTACGCTTTTATCAGCAAAGTTTTGCATAGAAAGTCAACAATCACAAAAGTTGTTCCCATAATTAAATCAGACAGAATTAAAACTTATGCAATTTCAGCAATCAAACAATCTAGGGCTCAAACTCAATGAGTCAGGATTTAATATCACAGACGAAATCCACTTATATTGAATATAATGGCATCAAAACTCCTTTTTTTTTTTCTCGTACAAAAACACTATGTGTAGCAACCAGATAAGAGATTTTGAAACAAGACAGAGAATTATATAAAAGCAAAATATCTAGAGATCTACAGGGTGGAAGAAAGCTCACACGCTGGCATCCTCCCGTCCAAGAAGCTTAACCGGAGTCCCGGATCTCGGCGACATGAGGTGCGACGCGGACAACTCTTCAGACCCTAGAATCCTCCCAGGCCACCACGAACCATTCCTCCTCCGAACCCACACAATCGTCCCCACACTACAATCCAGTCCGATCCCCCCCTCAGACACCTCTGACCCCCCCATCTCAAAACCCTAGCCCACCGATCCTTCAGCCCTCTTCAACCACCAGAGAACTCCAGGAGCACCGCGCAATGCCACCACCTGATCACACCACCACTCACTAGGGTTGCCATTCACGGCCGCAAGGATCTGATCATCTCGCTTCTAGGGTTCCCACCGGAGAAATCAATCTCCTTCGCTCCTAGGGTTTCAAGGACCACGATCGGAAGCCGAGGCGTAGCTCCGATCCCTATACAATTTTTTTCCCCTTTTTCCAAGAATTTTCTCAAATTTTTTCCTTTGTTTGCATAGTATAGAAAAAATTAGAAATTTTTGAGAAATTTTTCAGCAGAGAGACGGCGACGGTGACGACACCGACTGATTTTATACCCCGACAATGCCCCGGTATAATGAACTTCGGGCTTAGTTTAACTTATCATGTTCTGCAGAAATGTAAACCTTGGATGGAGATCGGATGGTTGAGAGAGATAGGGGAAGATGGGGAGGAGATGGCACGTGGGGATGAGTTCCCTGTTGATGTACTCGAGGGAGCACGTGACAGTGAGAGTGGATATGAACCGTTGAATCCGGATCGGACGGATGAGATGACTTTGCTTATGCGCGTTCGTCGAGGGAGAGTCGGGTCTGGATTGGATCTTTCCGACCCGTGGTTCGCGGGCGGAGCTGGTTAACCGTGTTTGCCGGTCTGGGTTCGGTTTGGTCCGGTTCGGTTGAACCAAACCAAATTTTATTTAAAGAATAAAGTAGGGTTAATTATGGAAATTAATATTAATTGTTATTATTAATTAAAAAAATTAAATAATATTAAATTTCTTAAATATTTTTTAAGTGAAGGTAAATTCTCTTATTATTATTTTTTTATCATGATGAAAATTCATTTTTGGTCTTTGAATAAATCCATATGTTTTGGCTATATATATATATATATATATAACATTCTATATATATATATATATATATTTGATATGTATTTGATTGTTTTGATATTTAAATTAAAGCCACTGGATCAATTTTGTGCTCATCCGTTTTTCTTAAAAAATTGAAAGCTAGAAATTGAAATGTTTATATAAGGAGGAAGTCTTTAAGTAAAACTCTAATATATATTTATATATATATTAGCAACTTAAATGCTTAAATAAAGATGAAGTTTTTAATTAGAAACTCTTCACTGTGTATTTTGCTTAAAAAAAAGAAATATAAATATTTTTACCACACCATGATATTACTCTGAGAGTTCGGAACTTTCATGTAGGTACATATTTTTATTTATTATGTTTTTTTTATACTTTCGACTTATTTACTTTTACATCAAGCGGACTTATTATTGTTTAATCAATTTATAATTTATCTATTTTTAAATTCTTTTTCTTGTTTTAAAATTTCAATTCTCTTAATTCCACTCCCATTTACCAAAATAGCAAATAAAAAAATAAACTTCTAAGTCTAAAACTGCATGATTAATTAAAAGTTAAAAGAACCACAATTAATCAAATTAAATAACACTTTGAAGCACTGTTCATGGATCATCTAAAAACAAATCTCAAACCTAGCTAGTTATTATTTGGTGGAGTCCAAATGAAGAATTAGCAGCAATTTTTTTTCAATCATCTTTTCATAAACAACACTACTAAACACCATCATCATCATCAACATCATCCTAAGATGAATGAAAAAGAAAGCGTAACATGCATGCAAACTCTTTAATTAAAAACTCAAAACTCAAATCATCTAAAAACCACTAGGAAATGTTGCAGTAGTATACTGTCTATCCATGACTTCAAGCAGCTTCTTTGCAACTGCTCCTGCATACACTGAAGATCCCTCACTTATCTGTGTTTTCCATAAAAAAATAAATAAATAAATCAACAACTTAATTATATATATATATATATATATAAACAAGTTGACAATTTGATTAATTGAAAATTCATACATATATATATATATATGTGCATGTACCTTGGTATTGAGCATGAAGATGTAGTGTTCTCCAATGTTACCACCAGAGACATGGATGAGATTGAGTTGAAGTTCATCAAGAGCTTTGGCAACAAAGAGCAAGCAATTGACCTTCTTCTTCTGAGATAGTTTGATATTAACTTCATCGTCAACAATGCGAACATCGACGAAGCTGTCTTTCGACTTTCTTTGAAGCCAAGAACTCCGCAAAGCTCCATTGAGAGGATGGTGATCATGCTCATCTCTGAGTGGTCTCATGGATGAGCTTTCCATGTCTCCGGCCACTTCTTCGACGTCGGTGGTCCTAACCATCTTTCTCCTCTCTCTTCCATGCCTCTTCTTCTCCACCAAGATCTTCAACTCACTCAGAGTTCTTCTCAGCTCATTGATGTACTCAATTGCATCTCCAACTATTGAAGCTCTATCAGCCTTTCAAACCAAAAACACAAAAGATAACAAGAAGAGAAAAGACATGCATGAAACTCAAGGATGTTTGAAATGGTAAAAAAGTAGTAGTAGGAAAGCAAAACCAACTAAAGAAAGTACCTTTGTTGGGTTTGGAACTAGTGACTTCAAGGCCTTGTATTTCTCATTCAACTGCTCCCTTCTTTGTCTCTCAGTGGCAAAATTTCCTTTCACTTCCCCTTTGTTCCCAATGATCTCCTTCCTGTAATCTATCACTGTGTTATCATACTGTCTTCCATCCATCTCTTGAAACACAGTACCACCACCACCACCTGCAACTCCTCCAACATGATCCCTTTCATCAATTCCACCAAACAAACCATAATTCTGAGGCAGTGACTGAAACAAGTCCCTCAAGAGATTGGTTTGAGGTGGTGTAGGATACCCCAAATGCAGTGAAGAGTCATAAAGCACTGAACCACTCTCCGCTGTCCCCGGCAACTCACCGAAAACATCAAGAGGGAAACTTCCCGGCTTCGAGAACGACATCGAAGCTGCCATGCTACTACATCTTGGTAACTGAAGAAGGTTGAGAAGATCAGGCACTGGGTATGTGCTTGTATGATCATAACACTGCATGTTTGGCTGCTGATCAGACATGTTTTGGATATCTTGCATGGTTGTGTTCCAGTCAGTGGAACTGTCCAGTGGATGAGCTTCTTGAATCAAATGGCTATGAAGCTCATGCTCGATATCGAAGCCAAGCTGGTGCTGCAATTGATCGAGCCCCATCCCCGGAGGATCACCGGAGTTGTTGTTGTTGTTGTTGTCGTCGTTGTTATGCGGATTTGAGAGGTCTTCAAGAGAGAAATTGGATATCTTCATGTTGTCTTCCAAGTCATTGTTGATGTTATTGTTCTGATGATCAAGAGAAGGATGATCACTTTCAACTCCAATTATTAATGGTTCTTGATGTGCTTGGCTTGATTCTTGACAATGATCAAAGTATCCTGATGCATGACTATACATGATCTTGATGTTGCTTTTGATCAGAGAACAGGAATAAAATAAAGTTAACCCCAAAAAAAAAAAAAGAAAAAAGAGGATAATATATGCTCAAAAAGAAACAAAGAAGAAAGTGAGAAATCTCTGAAATCTCAGTTGCCTTAGTGCAATGAAAGTTGTTAGCATTGAAGAGAGATGAGAAGTGGTTTCCTTCTTTTGGTTTTTGTTAGCATTTCTTCCAACTTTGTCCTTCTCCCATCATTATATACTTGAGTGAGAAATTTATGCTTCTCAACTACTCAATAAAAACTCTAGATTTCATTCTTTAATCACCAACTCAAACTACCATCTAACTCACACCTTCCCCTCTTTTTTTCTCCTCCTAAAGTTAAAAGCTAAAAATGAGGACAGTTTTGTAATTTCAAATAACACATGTTAAGAATCCATGCATGCATGCAAACCTGCAACTCAAACTAACTAAAACAAATTAAGCCTAGAGATGTTTTTCTCCAATGATTAACATTAATTGACACACAAACATGTACATATATGTACATATATAAGTATTAACAATTAAGCTAAAGAAATTAATTACTTTATCACAAGAAGTTGATGAGTTTGGAGATTATTAATTAATTAATCTTTCATTATATATGCTTAATTATTTCATTTTTATATTAACTCGTGATTCATCATTGTAAAACAAATTAAGGAGAGGGGTCAAAGTGAGGGAATATCACATGATTAACATTACCAACCACAAAGAGATTGAAGCTCTAAACCCACACTCTTTTTACTTTGGCATCTTTGCTGTTATTCCTCTCAATGGGAGTTGGGAAATGCAAACCACGCCTCCTCAATCTCTCTCTCTTTCTCTCTCTCTCTTAACATATCTCTATACTATCCATAACTGTTTATTGGGTTAGTTCATCACTCATGGTTGGTAATTTTGGAAGGGAGATGATGTCAATATATTGTATTCTTTCTGTTCTCTTTTTAACAGCATGTATATATATATATATTTGAATAAAGTGAATAAACCATCAATTTATTAAAAAGAAAAGAACAAATGAGTACAACAAAGAGGAAATAGTGAATAATAAAATACTGAAAATAAATAACATACTGGAATCCTCACCATGGATGAGGAGAATAGTGAGCAAAAATAATATATGAATATATATTTATAATGTATGTTTATTGCAGTAAAAAAAAAAAAAATTCCATTGTGGTTCTCTTTTTTTTGTGTTAAAAAAGATATGTTGGGATATTATTTTTGGATTCATAATAAATTATTGGTTGAGAAAAATTTGGGAGTTTATGGACTTTGATGAAGTATTTTTGTTTGGAAAATAATTAATTCAACCACTCTCGCAATTGAGTTAATGTTGGTAACTCTCTTCTGTTTTTTTAGTAAGAGGCTGAATGACTAACTTATTCTCAAATAGTTGAGGTAAATGAATTATCATTTTTATCAATATATATAAATAATATAAAAGAAAAAAATTGATAATAATTGTTAAGTGAATATTTAACTAGAGTAATATTATCGTATGAGTAATAATTTTATTTTTATATTTTGTTATTCACATAGATTGACGTTGCATCTATGGGTTGTTTATTTTTTAAAATATGCTACTACCTGCATTTAAACTAAAAATAAATAAAATTAATGAAAAAAACAAATGAAGAAATAAATAAAAAAAAATCCTACTAATGTGTAAAAAAGTTTTGGTTTTTTGAAATTTAATTAAGTATCAACTAAATTATTTATTAATTTATTAAAAACAAATCTAGTCTCAATGAAAAACCTTTTATAAAAATGAAAACCTTTTGAGTTAATAGTTGATAATTACACACATAAAATTTGTTCGAATTTTGAAATTTAAATCAACCTTTTGAAATTCAAGCTTCTTGCGCTCCAGATCCGCTGACCTCATTGACGATATGGTGTCCAACTCGACTCAGGAGTAATTCACTCATCATTGTCTCGAAAGCGGGCCTCCTCTCTCACTACTCGATTTCACGGCTCAGATTTCGCCTTTTTTTCCCTTTCCCTTTCATTTTTCTCTGCTCCTTATTTTCCTCATCTATGGTGAGGATAACTGTTTTCTTTTTTCTCTGTTTGTTCTGTTTGTTATTTTCACTCTTGTACTTTGTTTTTCCAGTTTTTTTTTTCATTAATAAATTAGTGGTTTATCCACTTTATTAAAAAAAAAAGTGTTTTATTTTCTTTAAACACTTTTTTTATAAAAAGGAATTTGCAATGAACCACACAAGTTGAAGTTGAGTTTGTATATAATATTATGAATTATATATAAAGAAAAATTAAACTCGGTTTCGTATTCGCTAATCTTTAAAAAGAGTTCCTTACTGAACATTCATTGCTTTAATGTATAATTAAAACATAGATATCGTGTTGGTTGAACATTGCTTTTACTTCTTTTATGTTCTTTAGTTCTAATTGATTGGTTCTCATAATGGCAAGAACCACCTTTCTTGTACGTTTGCTCATGTTGGGTTGGACAGCTGGTACTTGAATTAAAACATTTTTGTTTTTCTTTAAATAATACAAATTTTAAAGAACAATTATCTCCATAGTAACTAGGGTGTTATCATGTGGAGAACAATTATCTCTATAGTAACTAGTAAACATTATAGTATACATAATGGTGGAAAAGTGTAATATAGAGTGGGATGAGATGAATAATTAAGTGGACCGCACAATACTTCCATCTCATTTGTTAGATTCAAGGTTGTCAGACCCGGCCCGGGCAATGACCCGGCTAAACTCAGAGGTCAGGAGTCAATGGGTTCGACCGGGGTTGAATTATGGTCAATAATTAATTATAAAAAATATTATAATAATTAATAATTAGTAAATATAATATTAAACCCATAATTATAATATAAAAACCTACTCAAATTTGATATTTAAATTGATAAATGACCTTATATACAGTATAGTTTTCTAATTATGTTATTTATTTTTATATTTTTTAAATATTTACAATTTTATTATATTAATATATAATTATCGAACTTCTCCCGGTGTTATTTATTTATTTATTTGTTTGTTAGTTGATTTTGTTAAAATAGATAAGAAATTTAATTCACTAATTCTTATATCTCAATTGAGTTTTATTTTGTTTTAAATTTCCTTATATTTTTTATTTAATTAGAATACTTTAATTTTATATTTTTATAATAAAATTACACTCATTTATTGTTTTATTTTCTTAATAAATTAAATTTTTAGAAAGTATTTACATAACACATTAATAATTTTTATTTTTAAATGTTAATTTTTGTTGGTATGTTTATGATATATATATATATATATATATATATATTGTAATTATATTTATTGATTATAAATTATAAATTAATATTAATAAATATACCCGATTTTGTGGTTTCTAATGAGAAAATAATAATAATTTATTAAATATTGTAAAAAAAATTAAACATTATGACCCGATTGACCCAGCTGGGTCAACCGGTTCCCGGTTAAACCGCCCAGGTCACCGGGCCGGGTTTTTTAATACCCGGTTCAATGGGTATACCCAGGCCGGCCACATTACCGGTTCCTGATTTTTTCGGTTGAATCGACCTGATCGGTCCGAGTTTGACAACCTTGGTTAGATCATGATTTCAATAGTAATCCCAACAAAACCATAACCGTGCAACTCGATTTGCAACCCTATAAAAAATTTATAAACCAAACCAACACCCACCATTATGATCTCAACAGTAACACAACCAATTAGAATTGTCAAACTCGATTTACACCCCTATAAATTTGTCTATCTTTGTCCTATTCTTTCTTTGTTTTTTTCCTTTTGCGGTTGACAAATTGCTATATATATATATATATATATATATATATTCAAATACAGCAAGTGTAAACAGTCATGTGAGTAGAATCAAGAATTGATTATCCAACTCTGCATTCTCACTTTGGGACACGGGGCTCGAGTGGCAAGCTCAAGTCCACATCGGAAACCCAATAACCACTCTGCTGCAACCGAGAAAGATTTGAACTTGAGTAATTAAAAGCCACTACCATCAATTTTGTAATTTTATCGATAACTCCGCGCATGTTTAATTTATCTATTTTTTAAAATATGAATATTATTTATTTTATTTTATCTTTCTTAATTCCCCCACATGGTGATTGTATTTTTTTTAGTTATTTGTAGTGAATTTATTTATTTTCCAGTCAAAACAAATACAAAATCCATTACCTTTTTAAGTTAATTTAACCATTTTTTCAAAAAAAATAAAATAAAATAAAATAAAAGAAAAAAAAAAGAAATAGAAAATCCCAGTTATAACCCTGGTCTAACTTGAATTGAACCGGCAATTGGAACCCGAAAGCCGACTCTCTCAACCCCTCTCGATCTCATGGGCCAGGGAAATCAAACGGTCAGTATCATATCCGGGGCCACAATTGTTTATTTACCATTTAACCCCTCATCTTTGTTCTATTTACCTCCAACTGCCGCCCAAAGTGCATCCAACTCCCGCCATTCTCCCCTTCTCTCTCAATCCAAAACCCTAATTCCTCTTCTCGGCGTTCTCGCGATGCCGATCAAGAGGCTCGCTCTACGATTGCCGAAGGCTTTCAAGCCACATACACCAAGCCCAAGATCCCCCGGATCCACCTCCGCTCGGGATGAGGTCGATCCAGTTGTTTGCTTAATCGACGACCTGGTATCTCCGGAGAATCGGCCAGAGAACAATGGCGTTGATGCCAATGCTGGCTCTGATCTACGTTCCGGTTCCACTGAGGGCAATGAGGGTGGTGGGGACCCTGGCATTGGTGTTTTGAGACGGTCTCCGAGAACCTTGGACGGGTTCTCGGAGCATCGGCCGGTGGTGGTGGAGGTTGAGATTTCCGGCGATTTGGAGCAGCCTCCGGAGTCTAAAAAGGCGAAGATATCTTCTGGCTCGAAGAAGTCGGGCCCTAAGGGCGTGTTCTTTGTTGGAGATCCTGTGCCTGATGAAGAGGCCAGAAGACGGTGGCCTCATCACTACGAGCAGAAGGTACTCAGTTCTTAATTCTTGCAGTAAACTTGCTTTTTGATCCTTTCTCTCATTTTCTTACTTTCTTCTGCTTATTTGATTAATAATGAGCTTAGATTTCAGACGTTTTTGTGTATATCAGTGACATTTTTTTCTGATTATTTGAGTTCTCTCTTGAAGATTTGGTAGCTGTTGTTCTGAATTATATGGAACAGTTGATCGATGAGTATGAGATCCATGTTCTGTTTGTTATGAATAGAGGAAGGTAGTTATGCATATTCTTTTCCCCTTTTTTTTTTTCCTTCAAAAATTTTGGACAAGACACTATTTGTTGACAAGACGACTAGAGCCATTGTCTCTCTAGTCTATTGGAGAACCAGTGGTTTACCATCCTCTAGCTGTTTGACTATACTCATACTGCTTCTTACTGCAAAGTTTGGTGTTGCTTTTGTGATCGCTAGTTGTTGGATAATAGTACATTTTGCCCAGTTCAGTCAAAAACTTTTTCTTGAAATACATATGAATCTATGATGTTACTTACCTGCAACTCTGGTTGCAATGACATACATTACTATGCAGCCATCTTCTTCTGCATCACCATAGAGAAATGGTAGATCTTCAAGTAGTAACTTCAAAGATAGTTCTTCAATGATTAACAGAACTAATGTGATGACCGACATAGATGGTAGATTTTTAATGGCTGAACTCATCTGCTGTCTAACAGGAATGGCGGTCATCTTATGCTAGCTACATATATATTACTAGCGTTTTTTTTTCGTCCTTGTGGGTACTTGGAGGCCTTGCCTCATGTATAAAAGCCATTTCCAGCCACATTTCCTGACTCTTGTGAATGTTGTCAATAAACCATTTATCTAAGTGAGCTAACTTTGTGATAACTATGCAATCATTTTCTATCGCCTCTTGTCTTTAGTAAGAAAATTTTGGTAGAAACTTCTGTTGTTTCTATTATTCATGGTTATTCTATCCTTCTCAATCATATTATATTTTTTGCTTTTGAAGGTTAAAAAGAAAAAAGGTCGGAGGAGTATTGTGAAGTAAGTGACAACCCTTGTGAAATATATATGATCATACATATGCAACCTTAAGTTCCCTTCTAATCTAACATTATGCATTTCTTGTCTTGCTTTAGTACTGATGATGAAGATGAGTTTGCCTTAGAAGTCAAATGCCATTTTTGGCAAGCTAGTGTAAACAAGGAAATTCTCAGTATTGGGGATTGTGTATATGTGAAGGTGAGTCAATCTTCACTTGACTGTCCGTCTTCATGGAATATTTCTTCAGGTTTTATTGTTTGGAGAGTTTTTCAAGTTTGTTGTTATGCTTGGTGAAGCTTACATAACAAGAGCATGTAAATTTACATTCTACTTGGCATGAAGTTACATTGCCTTTTCTTCAACCGCTCAAAGTTACTTTCTTTTGGTATTAACTGCTCCTTTTTATTCCTTGTTTGCATTCTAAATATAGCTTGAGATATTAACTCCAAAATGTGAGTTAACCGAAGATTATTCAGATTCAGTTGAATGGGTCCTTAGACGCTGTTTGGTAGGAGGATACGCACTATTCCACCAACCGAACTTCTTATAAATCTATTTTTAAAGATGTTAAATTATTTAAATAAATATATTCAATAATAATTTTTTGTAAAATTATTAATATTAATAGGCACTTGTTATTATTTTAAAAAGTAAAGTTTTAATATAAAAATATTTAATTTTCGTGAGTATTAATTAAGTCAAACTTTTGTCAGATAATTTTTTTTTTTCTAACCCAATATTTGAAAAGATTCATTTGATTCCATGCTCTTATTCCCCAATTAAACCTCCCCTTAGTCTTTAAAGTTGGGTTATGATGAGATTTGAGTCATATTTGGGTACCTTTAAGGATATTCAGATAGGCATTTGGCATACGTGAAGGTAAAGAGCACTCCATTCTCTATGTAGAATATGTCTTACCATAAATACGCCGCTGTGATTTGGTGGTGCTTCAGTCCCAATGAGAAGCATGCATGGTATAATTTCCCAAATGTTTTATCAGTGCAACTAAAACATGTTTGGTGACCAGTCTCTCTTATGAATAGAATAGCGTTTGGTTCTGCTAAGTTGAAATTACGTAAAACATACAATTTTATAATATATTAGAAAGACACTTTTCAATCAGTATCACACCATTTATTTATTCTATTTTATTTCAATGCCATAATTTTGGCTATTGGTCTATGCCTTTCAATAATAAATAGATTGGCCTATGTGTGTTTTTCAGGGTGAGAAATGGAAGCTAAATTATGTTGGCAAAATTGTAGAGTTTTTTGAAATAGCAGAAGAAGAGTGCTATTTTACAGTTCAGTGGTTCTTTCGAGCTGCAGATACTGTGAGCTTTTCGTTGTTGAAATGCGATCTATGTAGAAGATTCTAGAATTAAATACATATAAGTGAAATGTCATAACACTCATCGTTTACAATTTTGTGGCTTTTTTCCCCATTGTTTCAGGTGATAAAAGATCAAGCAGTCTTCCACGACAAGCAGCGGTTATTCTTTTCTGATTTAAAGAATGACAATCCACTTGATTGCATTGTTTCTAAAGTCACTGTCACTCAAGTTTCACCTTGTGTATGTTTTTGGACTTGACTTCCAAATGGGTTTTATTGATAATGATGTGCTTCTTATTCCACATTGTTGTTATTTGGATTGATATATAGCAAAGAAGTTTTCTCAAATTGAACTTTAACCCCCCTATTCTTTGGACTGCAGGTTGAGTTAAAACAAAAAAGGCTTCCACCCCATGACTTCTACTATGATATGAAATATTCTGTGGACTATTCAACATTCACTAAAATGGAGGAAGGTAAGTTGTTTTAGTCAAACAAGTACTTAATATTTGTAGCTGTGTGCTTAATTGGCAATCCATTACTAATGATCTGTTGGAAGATACAATTAATACCAATAGATGGTGTTCTGTCATTCAAACAATTTGCCACTCTATCCCCATGTTAGTACATCATGCTTAAAGCTAATAGGACGGCCAATGGGCCAGCCTTGCTTGAAATATCTGGGAAAGGGCCTTCATCTCAAGGTCTCAGTTGGCCCTGTGTTAGTAGTTATGAAAAATTTTGAAATAAAAATTTCAAGCTCAGGTTTGTGGGTTAGCTGGCTGGTCAGCCCAAGCTTGCACATTGTGCAAGTAAATTTTTTCAGGAAATTGTTTATTCTGATTCCAATATCTTCTTCAGGGTTAGTTAAATCCAATGATGCTTTTTTGTTTAAAAAAGCATGGTTCTTGCCTATAATATCAGAAGTAGCATCCACAATATTGATCAACATATCTAGGGAGCATCTCTGTTAGGCATTACTTGAAGAACCATGTGTTAAGCTCTTGATTATCTTACTAAATGTTTATAGCAGTGTGACAGGCTTATTTCATATTTCCTACTTCATTGGAGGCTCCAGTGGATAACTGTTGGTGAAATAAAATTCTTAGTCTTTTGAAAGTCATCAGGACAACATGTGTGTTTGCCTGCATATAAATATACGAGTGTGATTTTTCATGTCCTTTTGCTTATCACCTTTATGCGCTTGATTGTTTCAATATTTAGCTAGCTTTACTTAAGATATTGAACTAGTTTTCTATATGACTTGCAGATGATTCTGGCAGACAGAATAATTTAACCCCATCAAATTGCTCTGAAACCATCCATAACAAGATTGAGGAAAAACTTTTCTCTGAACAAGTTCATCAGAACTCAAAGTCCGATAAGACTGAGTTTGCACTATTAGATCTATACTGTGGTTGTGGTGGAATGTCTACTGGGCTTTGTCTTGGAGCTCAATTAGCTGGAGTAAATCTTGTTACAGTAATATCTCATTTCTGCTTATATTACCAAAGCAATGCTATTATTTGTGCTGCAAGTCCACCTGCATATTTGTTATGCCATTCCATTATCTGACTTCCCACTATATTTATCACAGAGATGGGCTGTTGATTTTGATGAAGCTGCATGCAACACTTCAAAATTTAATAATCCTGAAACACAAGTATGTTGCATTTTCATATCCATTTGATTTCTAAGATTGCTTTTATTGTTGACGAGATATTAATGAGCAAGTCTTATTAGGTCAGGAATGAGTCGGCAGATGATTTTTATGCATTAATTAAGGAATGGAAGAAACTTTGTAAGAAGTATGTTGGCAAGGAACTTGGATGCCGAGAGTCTAACTCAAGAGTTACTGATGTAAGTAATTCTAAGAGAAAACTTCGTGATGATCGTACAACCCCTCATGGAGAATATGAAGTATCACATCTAGTTGATATCTGTTATGGTGATCCCACAAATTTGGGAAAGCGGGGGCTCAAATTCAAGGTATGCTGTCATTCTTCATCTTCTAAAACTACCGTCCTGTGCACATTCTTATTTGAGAGTGAAGTTAGGTGTCTTAATCAGTGATTGCTTGTGTTACTTTTTCAGTCAATCCCCCTATTCTTGTATAGATTGGCTCCTGGAATTTTTTTTGTCAAACATGCTCCAAGTGAAATGCATTTTGTAAGGAATGAGACTAACATCAACATACAAAAACAATGGAGTACATGATCCCTGCATAACTTTTAATCTACGTTATGAAATATTAGTATTGCCTCATCACCTTTGTATAGGATGGAAGCTAGGTTGAATGTTTTAGTGACAAGAAAATCATCCTATTCCATGAAGAAGTTACTTCCCACTACTCTTACTCGCATATACTTTAACAATGTACCTTAGCATATAGATAAGGTATGTTATTTACTCTCTTATGAACCCATTTTATTTTTTTTAATGCCCTTCTTTTGTCTTTTTTGTTTTGTTTTTTGTTATAGTTTTTTTTAACAATATTATGGATAAGTTTTGTACTTCAAGTTCTTCTCAAGGACAAATGGTTCCATTGTTTCTTCAAGAATGTTTATTTTTATTACATATTTCTATTGATTTTTGGCATCATAACATATTTACTCATGTCTAGGTTCGTTGGAAGGGCTATGATCCTAGTGAAGATACATGGGAGCCAATTGAAGCACTAAAGTATGAGATTACAAAGCAATAGTAGTTTATTTTTACTATTATTTTCTTCAAGTACTTACTCTTCTAATATTATTAAATTTTCTATCAGAAATAGTCAAATATGCATACAAAATTTTGTGAGAGAAGGATCAAAAGGAAAGATACTGCCTTTTCCCGTGAGTGTTTCTTCAACTAACTTCTATTTTCTTTAATTGATTAGTAAGTGTCATGTACAGTCAGGCAAATGGTAAGCTAGATTTAGCCACAACTGCAAATACTTCTAATATGCCAAAGATATATATCGTCTAAAGGATGGCTGATCAATTGCAGGGAGATGTTGATGTCATATGTGGGGGGCCACCGTGTCAAGGGATCAGTGGTCTCAACCGGTTTAGGAATTTTGCTGCACCACTGGATGATGAACAAAATCGTCAGATTGTTGTCTTCATGGACATTGTACAATTCTTGAAGCCTAAATATGTTTTAATGGAGAATGTGGTTGATATTTTAAGGTTTGCAAAGGCTGCACTTGGGAGATATGCTCTAAGTCGTTTGGTTTTTATGAGTTACCAAGCCAGGCTGGGGATTATGGCTGCTGGTTGCTATGGGCTTCCTCAATTTCGTTTGCGCACATTCATATGGGGGTGCCATCCTCAAGAGGTACATTACTGATTTCTAGCAATTTACTGTTTTTGTCTTTGCTTTATTATTGTCCTTAACCTTTCAGCGACTACCCCAATTTCCACTTCCCACCCATGAAGTGATTTTGAGATGTGGCACTCCAGTTGAGTTTGAGGTACCCCCAATGATCCATTACATGTTCACTTTATCTGGTTCATTTATATGCATATATGGGATCTTTAAGCTTTGAAGTCAAGTTATGAGCATGTTTCTGTTCTAATCATAAATGGTTAACTATTCCAGATGTTGCTTGTTTACTGTATAGCTCTTTAGAGTAGCTATTATGCATCAATGTACTTTTCCTGACATAGTTTCATGCTCTAAAGTTTTTTGTTGACTTTGTCCTAAAATTATGCTCCACATATGTATACATTTTTTTAAGCACTAAATTATAACTTCTATGTTATTTATTTACCGGTTAAGAATTTATCGTTTTGTTTCACATTGGATTGTTGAAGCCAATGCATTTTAACAATGCAGCATCTATTTTATTTTTGTCTTTTTGTCACTTTATTTTATTTTTATTTTCTTTGGGAAGTATGGAATTTTGAGAAAAACTGATGAAAACATGAGAAAACTGATGTAAAACTGAATTCAATAGTCTAAATAGAATTGCTTTACAATGGCCGGGTGCAAGGCATTTTATGCAGTAAAGAAAAAGCTATTTCTAGAAAATATTGATGAAAAACTATTCTGAGTAATTTTCTTGATTCTAAATATTACAGATAATATTGTACAAATTTGTTGAAGTCAATCTGTAGGAGTTATACGAGTTTCCTAAAGAGAAACTTTCCCAAAAAAACCAAGATTTTCCAACACTCCCCCTTAAACCGTTGAATGAATATCCTCCATTCCTAGCTTGTTTATCACTTCCAGAAATCCAACACTAGACAATCCTTTGGTGAGTATATCTACTAGTTAACCCCCAGTAGGAACAAACAGCGTGCATATTATGCTAACTTTTCCTTGATGAAATGCCTATCCACATCAATGTGATTCTCATGGCCATGTTGCACCGGGTTGTGTGCATATTGATGGGTGATTTATTCTCACAATAGAGCCTTATTGGAGCTTCCCACTTAAGCTGCAAGTCCTTCAAGATTATTTTCAGCCATAGTAGTTCACAAATTCTGAGTGCCATTGCTCTAAACTCTGCTTCTGCATTGGATCTTACAATGCCATTTTGCTTCTTACTTCTCCAAGTGACTAGATTACGACCTAGAAATGTGCGACAGCCCGATGTAGATCTCCTGTCAACCATGGATTCTGCAGAGTCAGCATTTGTATAAACTTCAGGACTCAGTTCCTTTTGTTCTTGAATAAAATTTCTCTTCCTGGTGCCCTTTTTAATTATTGTCAGGATTCTATTCAGAGCTCTAAGGTGCAAGTCCTTTGGATTATGCATAAATTGATAATTCTATGCACATATGCTATGTCCAGCCCTGTATGGAATAAGTTAATCGACTTTCCCACAAGTCTCTGGTACATGCCTCTACCAATGGTTGCATCTTCTTGAGCTTCTCATAACCAGTTATTGGACTCAATTTTTTTGGTTCTTAAAAAGAAACAATTTGAAAAGGTTCAATTGTACGAAATGAATTTCTAGATCCAGACATTCCTTAATAGTAAAGCAAGTTAAAAAAAAACAGAATTCAGTTTTGGAGATGTCTATAATTCATTAATGGACAATAAGCATACAAACAAAAAGGAAGAAATTACATGTCGACGACAAACAAATTTTTAATAGAGATGTCAAAATTGAAAGACTTATCCATTTTTTTATTTATTTGATTTTTATTAATAAAATACGCCTTGTCTTCTATATTGTGTGTCAGTGTGTTGTCTACTGGTTTGCACCCAAGGTTGCCTGTTTCAGTCAGCAAGTCCATCACATATTGTTGCTGAGAGATAAGAATTTCTTGTTGAGAATGAGCAACTTCAATTTCAAGGAAGTATTTTAGTCTCCCAAGCTTGTTAATATCAAATTCCTTTACAAGCTGCTCCTATGAGTCTTCAATTCCTAGATAGCATCACCTGCTATGATAATATTGTTCACATAGATTAGTAAGATAGTCACTGCCCATGAAGTTGAATGTTTATAAATAGTGTGTCATCACCCTGGCTTTGTTTGTGCTCTATCCTTATCATAGCTTTGGTGAACCTTCCAAATGAAGCTTTTACAAAGCTTAAAATAAAATAAATAAAAGCTTACGTACCAGTTCAAGTTTTGTTTCTGAAGTGGACCAGGTGCAATCTCCACATATATTTTCTCATGTAGACCTCCATGTAAGGCATCGTTCTATAAATCAACCTGATGCAATTTCCAGCCATAATTTACAGTCATGGACAATGAAACCCTCACAGTATTCATTTTGGCCACAGGAGCAAATATCTGTAGATAATTGAAGCCATAGGTTTGAGTGTATCCTTTGACAGCCAACGTTGCCTTATACTGCCCAAGAGTGCCGTTTGAATTATACTTAATTCTGTAGACCCATCTGAATCCAATTGCTTTCTTCCTCTTTAGCAGTTTTACCAAGACTCAGGTTTTGTTCTTTTCAAGCAATTCCATCTCAAGCTTCATAGCAGGTACCCAATTCTCATCTCCCAATGCTTCAAATAATGTTTTTGGGATAGGAATGGTATTTAAGCTAGAAAGGAAGGCTCTGTGTTTATGGGATAGGTACTTGTACGATATGAATTAGTACATAGGGTGTTTTGAACAGTTTCCGCTTCCTTTTCTTAAAGCTATCTAAATATCTAAGTCTTCTAGTGTGTGTGTGTGCATAGGGTGTTTGACTTGTTTAATATGATGCTTTGATTTTAAGTACTTTTGTTTACTTTTTGAATCAAAGAGAAGTACTTTTATGGTAAAAGTTATTTAAACATGAATTTCAAGATTATGAAGGGCTTATTAAATGAGTATTTTAAAAGCAAGAAAAATTAAGATTTTAATTACAAAAGCGTTTTTGACCCACCAGTCTCATAGAAGTCACAGGTTCTAAACCAGCCCGGCTGAGGTAATGACAGCCCTATAATAGGGGTTTGGTTGCAAAAGTGTTCTAAAGAGAGATAAATTTTGGCTCATTAATTTATAGATGTTATGAGGACATTGACTGCAAATAACTCAATGGCTAAGGTTACATTTGGAATAAAAGTTTGGCTTACAGCTTCCAGATAGGAGCTTATATCTAAAAGCTAAAAGTTTGAGCTTTTCAGTAACAATGTTTTCAGATTTAAAAAGCTGATGCATTTTTATCAACTTACAGTCAAATATCAGTATTAAGTGCTGGAAGAGCTTTTACAATGATCAAATAGTTGTTTTTTAGCTACTGGTGTGCAATGCCAAAGTCAAACATACCCTTAGATAATCAACCTCCCATTCCAAGATGATTGTGTTTATGATACTAGCTGATGGAAGAATTGTTTATTCCTTATTTCATTGAATCACCTATGATTTTCTTAGGTTTGGCTGGAAAATACATTTATTTTGTATTACAGTGTAACATCGTTGGGTATGATGAAGGCCAATCACGGGTTCTGGAAAAAGCGCTTGTTCTTGAGGACGTCCTTTCTGATCTTCCTGCAGTAAGGCAACTAACTTTTTCTTGCCTATCCCTCTTGAGAATTAAATCAGTTTTGTCTTACAGGTTTCCAACAATGAAGTTCGTGAGCAGATGCCTTATGGAAGTGTTCCACGAACAGAGTTTCAAAAGTACATCAGAACACCGAAGCTTGGTGGTGGGTCAGTTTTAGTGATATTAAATTTTATTCAAAGAAACAAATTATAATTTCTTCTTGTGTATGTTTTTTCTTGTCAGTTTTTGTGATGCATATTCATCCAGGGCAGCTCCATTTGTTTTTGAGGGTTGAAATGGCTTTTCTAGATTTTTCCTTGTTACACTGTATTTTAAAGAATAATGCGTGATAAGTACAGTAAGCTGATTTAGAAACTAATCCATCACTGATGGAAATACAACAGGCTTTTGTTAATTTGGCAAGTTTTAATGACAGAATAATGGTGGATATATACACAAACAGAGAAGAAGAAACTAGAGTATGAGATTATTATAACTCAATCCACAGTCATATACCTGGAACCTTGAAAGTAGACTGCACATGACATAATTTTTAGGGGGAGTAAGTTTAGTGTCACATTGTCGAATATAGACATTCTTTCTTTGCTACATTATGACACTTCCAGCAAGCAAGCTACTTTGAGTGAACTCGAATACTTTGTTCGTCTTTTCTCTCATTGGACATGGAACATAATTGATGAGTAGGTGGTAATTTTGGTCTAAGTATGCCTGGCTTGCATGCTTGATATGTTATGGCATCATTTAATGCGCTGTGAACATCATCATTTTGTACGACCACATTTTGTTTTTTATACGATAAAATCCTTTTGTCTGTTCAAAACTTATATAAACTTGATAAACTGCTACATTTCCCTTCTATGCAATAAAGTTCTTTAGTGTTCTTTAAATTGCTTTGTGTTTATGGTGTAAACAGTTTTGTTCGTTTGACAATTTTTTGAAATGCAGTGGGAAAAAGACACAACAGAGCAGATGCTTTTCATAGTCTTTTATATGATCATCGTCCTCTCCCTCAAAATGAGGATGACTACCTAAGAATTTGTGAGATCCCTCGGAGAAAGGTGGTTTTTTAGTTTTGAGCAATGTAAACCAACAGGACGTTTGAGTGCTCGAGTTCATAATTTGTATCATATAATCATTCAGGGAGCAAGTTTCAGGGACCTCCCTGGTGTTATTGTTGATTCCAACAACACTGCTCAGCTTGATCCACAAATGGAAAGGGTGCTTTTGCCATCTGGAAAGCCATTGGTAAGGCATTGTTGATTTTTCAGTCACTTATTGTCTCTTATTATTTCCAGTTATGGGGTTTTTTTTTTTCTTGCGGTATCAACCAGTTGTAGAATTTTTGGCATCATATATGTTTGACTGATGTGCTGTATTAGTTTATGCTTGAACCTTTGAATCCTTTTAACTGTTAGAGCTGATTAGAGTAACTATTTTTGGAAAACTTGGCTCAAACCTTCATTAGATGCCAGCATTCTCTTCATGTCAGAAATGGCTCACTTGTCTCCTCCTTGAAAATTCAATTATTAAACTAACTTCAGCTGGTGCTTTCTGTAGAAGTGATCACTGTAACATCATAGACATGTAGAGATCCTCTTAAAGAAAAAAAAATTCCTTTAAGTTGCAGCACATTTTAGAAAAACTAATTTATTTGCCTCCATCCAAAATTTACTATCCCCTAAAGACAGACTGCTTTGCTGGAAATAAGCAAAGACAGCTCATTTAGAGCTAGAAAAATTTGAAACTGATCCACCTCTGCTCTTAATACCATTGGATATTAAGCTTTGAAAGGATTTCAGTACGAGAACAATGAATGGGATTAAGGTGGGATTTTCTTGTTCTATTTCTTTTCAACAGGTTCCAGATTATGCCATTAATTTGCGGCAAGGAAAAACTTCAAGGTGCGACTCTACTGGAGAAGCCAAAACATATTCACTGTTGTTTATGGCCTTGACTATGTTATGACTGTTCATATAAATCACAGACCTTTTGGCCGCCTATGGTGGGATGAGACAGTAGCAACTGTACTGACTGCTCCAGATACTCACTACCAGGTATGGGCATGGTTCAGAATCACTTCATGATCATTCCTTCGTTTGTGGACTTGAAATAGTTAGCCTTTGATGCTTAAGGTTATAATACACCCTGAACAAGATCGTGTCCTTACTATTCGGGAATGTGCAAGAGTGCAAGGGTTTCCTGATTACTATAAATTCCGTGGCACAATCAAAGACAGGTACTCTACGACTACTAATTGCTCTTTTATCATTTCGAGAATGTGAATAAGCATCCTCAAAAAAGAGTTGATTTTGTTGAGGGCTTTTTCAGTAGAGGACTAATTAAACATCAGGTTCCTTTTTGTTAGAGTGCTCATAACAAACACTATTACAACCACGAAGATGTTCTTAAGATTTATTGGCAAGTGATATAACTTGGCGAGACAGCTTTTTCATAGGTCGTCTCCGGACAAAATGGCTTCACTACCATAAGTCTGAGTATTTTAAGAAGAGAGAGGAGCAATTTTTTTAGAATTTGTGATAACCACCCAAACAAAGCATTGTAGCTTGCTAGATATTTTGGCTCTATTGTATTGTTCCTTGATGTTAAAAGCAAGCTATGCGGACAAAATTCCAAGAGGAGCTTCTCCTAGAAAATATCAAGAGCGAGGCCATTATACTGTATGCAGGTAGGTCACTTTGAAAATCAGTGTTAATTGTAGGATTAGTATAAACTTACTGATTTTTGTTTAAAGTATACACTTATCTTTTATCATCTTATAGTTCTCTAATCTTGAAAGGCCCCATGTATGGTATGGTAGGGTATGATAGCCCTCTGTGAAATTTTGTCCTGCCTCCTTTAGCACAGAAAGAAACTTAGTATGTTAAATTTGGTTTGTCTGCAATTAAAGCACCTGGATGTGCTTGCAGATATCGTCAAATTGGAAATGCTGTTGCTGTCCCAGTTGGTCGAGCTTTGGGTTATGCATTGGCCTTAGCATGGCTAAAGCAAAGCGGAGCAGGGCCCCTCATGACCCTTCCTCGCAAATTCTCATACTTGCACACTCTACGGCCTCTGGGAGAACCATCATCTGAATTTGAACTGTGAGTTTGTTCCTTAATGCTATAAAACTTATGTTTAGAGGACTAACTTATGCTTCTTCATCAATGTAGTTATTCTTTCTGAATATCATACCTTTATTTTATCAGGATTGTTTTTTTTCTCTCTCAAATCCCATATTGTTATTTCATCTTCTTCAGGCATGACCATCAGGAACCGCAGGTGGAAAAAACTGCCTGCAAGAATTCATCAACTGAGCAAATTGAGTTGGAATCATTTGTAAGTTATCATTTAGATTTTAAAAATTCCTTCTAATACATAAGTGCATTTTCTTTTAGTAAATAGTTTTAATAGTTGCAACTGCTTTGCTTCATTGTTGCAGTGTGCCGAAGTTCATCAACATGTAAACATTCTTATAAGAGAACTCAAAGATGTAGAATTAAGTCCAGATGCTATGGATAGCATAAACAGGCTGCTCGCTATTGGCAACACTAAAATGTAAGACGATGGCCCTGGGAAGGTTGTGCTTTCTTGGAAATGAACTCTTTAAAAAGTTCACCAGATTCTTAGGGGGACTCAGGCATTACTAAGCCACTGATGAACTTTCGACCATTTTCTTTCTAATTGGCAAGACAGGGAGCGCTTTTTCTGGCGTCGGCATTCCAACTAACATGATCAGCGTTTTAACCTGTTTGCATTTATAGATTTTGGGTTTAGAAGTATGAACCATGCTTGATTTTCGACTGGAGGGAGGAATGAAGTATCAACCCTCCACTGTCCACTGTCCAAATTTCTTAGTTTGTAACCAAAGATGTGAAAGCAATTTGCTTTTACATGATTTGTACGTAATTATTAACAATGATTTGCTTATTTCTAAATTGTTCTTTTTAAGTTGATAATTAATTTCTGAATTATGATTTTTTTTTCATGTTATTGATGATGTGGTATTATATCTGTTTAATATATTATTTAGTTTTTAATTCAGTTTTTGTATTAGGAAAAAATTCAAAATAAATACACTTCTGCTAAAGTAATCATATTTCTGTAATTCTGCAATAAAAATAGATATATTTATGTATTCTCTGAATTAAAATAATAAATTTTTAGCTTATGAGCTCAAATGAATTTTGTTCATAATTTCAGGACCACTTAGTTTTAACTTTGAACTTTATTTTAAGAAAAGTTTGAGATATATTGCAGTCCACTCTACCCAAATTTTTATTGAACCCATTTAAAAACACCTACTGGGGTTTGGGCTTTTTACCATGGATGCCCATACTATTAATTAACTAATTATATAATAATAATTATTATTATTAAAAATCTTTAGGTAGGCTATCTTAATTTAAACGCGTCTTTTCTGATTTTACGCTTTAAATTTTTGAGAATACATGGACAAACTTTATGCCACTTGCTCACTGGTTTTTCTTGTCACGCGCGCTTATCATCATCAAAGATCTTGGATAAGTTTGGGCATATTGTACTGTTACAATACATCATGCATCTGGTATTCTCCCAACTTTGTACCACCACATCAGCTGCACTTACCCAGTGCAACTGATGATGCATGATGCCATTGTTTTCAACAAATCAACATTTGGCTTTTCCTGTTAGCTCTCCCATTTTATAAATTTCCAGATCTACAAGACTCTCCTCTTCCAGCCAGCCAGCCAGCCAGCCAGCCAGCCAGCCAGCCAGCCAGCCAGCCAGATTTAGTTTTGCCACACAACTCTGCTTCATATCCAGTGGTTGTTGTACCATGATTCTCTCTTGCACTGTGAACTGATGAGCATCTTCGACATTTCCCTTTCTTAAAAGAAAAACATGAGACCTGATGGACCAAACAGGACAACCAACAAAGAAGCCGCATCATAGACCCATGTATAAGGAGTGCGTCCGCAAGGCAAGTATTTGAATGATGCTCGAGAATTACAAACTTCGATCCCCCTACATAGAAGAACGCATTGTATTTATAGTCAGGCAATGGCAACTGATAGTTAAAACAAATATTAAGAAATGCTTCACTGATCCGTACATTAGAAAATGACATGGTTATACTATCCGACAGCAAATTTCTAAAGAATATGAAATTCTGTATGATTACATTGCATGCAATTTGAGAGGGGGGTGGGGTTTAATAAGCAAACCCATCAACAAATTGAAAAGACTGAGGTAGCTTACTGTTTGAAATCAATTGAGAAGGATAAAGGGGTAGGAAAGCAAACATGGCAGACAATTACAGCATGGTATTGTAATTTCTTTTATAACTGTGAAAGAGAAAGGACATTCACACTCACATTAAAACCTTCTTTTTTGTTGAGGGTACCCAGGATTTTGCATGCCCATTGCCGGATCCTTCCTTCTCAGCTGTTCCAGAAAGGAAAAGGTACATTAAGAACAATGAAGAAATACATGAGCAAAGATAGTTGAAACAACGACAGGAATTATGTACCTGCTGTGGATGGGCCTGTCCTGCAGGACCTCGCTGCATAGGAATACCGCCAGGATTTAGGTTCATGCCAGCTTGGGAAGGAATATTAAAAGCAGCCATGCTGCCAACTGGCATCCGTTGCATGCCTACCATAGAAATCTGCCGAGGACCAGGCCTCGGTCCAGCCATAGATTGTGCTGTGACACCCCCAGGAATTGCATTTGCTGACATCTAAATCCAAAAGAAAGATCATGAGCCAAAAAACAATCATAGTGGAAGTTAAGGACAGTTTTTATATGTGATCCAAAAAAATCACGAACAAAAAAAAAGTTCACAGTCCATAGTAAAGATATTGTTTTTAATGTGATGCAGTACTTTCATAGCTAATGTCCAACAAGTTTATGCTGAGATTAATAAAATTCTTGCTCATTTTAGAACCCTGACAATGTGGCAAGCATCAAAAGTAGGTTGAAGTAATAACCACAAAAGTCAAGAAAGAAATTTACCCAAATGAACTATGTGATTTTCATATTTTATTAATAAGAAATGCTGCACTAATTTCACAATTGAACTTAAGTTTGGAAATGCTTCAATACCGGCTGTTGGACACTAGCTGTCCCTTCAAAATCAGTAGTTGTGTCAACTGGACGAGCAGGATAATTGACAGCTTTCTCTCCTGGCTGGGATGTTACGAGTGCACTGAGCATCCACACAATATTTAGCAGGTTAAATATGTAATAATACGGCAAAATGCATCTTAATTTTATTCTAATTTTCTACTTCAGGAAATATTTCAATCAAGAATTTTCAGTGAACTGCTGATGATATCTGGAATGTCGTCAAAATAGTTCTTGCTGGTCATCAGCAATCAAAACTTTGAAAAGTATATGAGCCAAAAATTTACTTACTTGCGCCCTGGAAGAGGATCAAGTCGGAAGTACCTAAAGACAATAAGTAAATTAGTGTTCACAAAGCAACAAACAACTAGAAATGATTACACATTTAAGAGGACTAATCTAGATTGAACTTGATAAAATCTGAGATGGCGAGCCCTAATAGGCTAGAAAAATCACAGAAGTAGGTGGCCTAAGCGATTATTAATATTGTCTCCTAGCACACCCACTGATCATTGATGATAGCTTTCAGAAAGATTTTTTTCCACATCATAAGATTTTAGCATATTTTTTGTTTGCTATAAGCCCAATATTTCAAGGAATTATTGGACCCTAGAACCAGGAAGAAAAACATTTGAAGATAATATCTGATGCTACTCAATTTTATAATTCACTTTTATGAGCATCTTGCTTGCTGAACAAGTAAATCTGTAAACAAATAATACTGATGATGATGGACAGCCACTTACTCATGCTCCAAAGCTTGTGCAGCAGATATGCGCTTTCGAGGGTCATATCTACCAGAGGAAAGTGAAAAAATTACTAACTCATAAGTAACTTTGCAGTGCATGAAGGAAATACTTAGTAACAATTAATGATTAAGCAAAAGCGATGGCTACATAATGATGAAGGACAGCCCACATACTGCATACTAGTTTGATAGTTCTTTGATGTATCTAAGTGCAAAAATAGATAACTATAGGAAAAAAAAAAGCAAGACTACAAGACATGTATAAAATCAAATTTCAAAATAAAACTTTCCATATTAATTCGTTCCTACAGAATCTAAGAACCATGCAGGACTGGTAAAAGGAACCCATTGAAGAATTTAAGAATGTTAGTAATTAGTCAGCCTTCTACAAGAGAAAATGAAACCGAGTTAAATAATGTTTGCGGTTTGCTGTGGCCTTCCATGTTCAAGGCCTCATTGCATCCGTTTAGCCTAATCAAATGTTTGGATGAAACCACACACCCATGAGGCTCAGGAAGGTAGACATCAAATTCATGTAATATGAGACTTTCAGCAATAAAATTCATGAATACAAGAGGAAACTATAAAAAATAAATGAAAAGAAAGAAACAAAATAAAATAGGCATTGGGGGCAATAGCAATATTATCTTTGTTGTTTGAATGCAATGTCATTTTTTAGCAGTATAACCGTACAATATCAAATTCAAAATGCTAGTGAAATAGTTCCACTGATGAGCTTTCTTAATCAAGTTTGCGCTCCAGGAATATGATAAGCGTAAGATATACTAATAATTCCGTCTGTTTGGACTGACAGAAAAATCCATCTGTAAGATGCTATCAATAACTGTTAATTGTTGAACTTATAAAGATGCCCTCCTATCACATTTTTATCAACTTTGATGGAAAAAGTTAGGTATTTATGTACAGAAACAATAGATAATCAAGCACTTCAATTTCTTGTTGTGAAACAGAAATACTGATAACCTTTAGTTCTAAATTTTTTACTATGCAAGTAAACTGGGTCAATAATCTGCCATGTTACAGCTCTCAAACATAAAAAAAAAATGATGCTTGCATAGATTTTTGAATTTTTTTTCCTTAAGACGTATGGTTGCCATAACTGTTTGAAACTGATGACAATGTACCTCAGACCAACAAAATGCTTGTGCTAAGGTCAAAACATTATCATCCTAGACTTCCAAATATTCAAGAAGTGTGAAAACTAAACATATTTATTGAAGCCATAACATACTCGAGCATCTTTGAAAGGAGATCATATGCAGGGCTCTTCTGAGGCAAATGCACATAACTATGGAGACCAGCGTTGTCACTGCAGGAGAGAAAATTAAAACTAACTTTACTTGAAAATCAAATAACAGTATGATCTTTAAGAGGCAGAGGGTGGCATTTCATACTATTTATGTCCCTGGATATGCTGTAGATCAGTTTGCCAAAAAGGAAGATTTACAAGTGTAGGCCATTTCTCTGGAGTAGGGTGGCCTGAACAAAGAAGTGATTGTCAACACCTGTTAGCGTAAAATGTAATAGGAGAAAGGGATACAGACCACACACCTAGGACCTTGAATATCTTGTCTAGCTGATCAAGCTGAGAGGAGAAGTTTTGAATATCATAAGCGTTAAAGATACAATGGCAAACTATTGGTGAGAGTAAGCAAGATGCAATGGAAAGTGAACAGGCGATAAAACAAGCATAAACATAAAAGCAACTCCCAGGAAACACAAGTCATACCTGAAAAGGGTTAGGTGTAGCTTTGACTTCCACACCTTGAAACAATGGTTTTAATGTCAACAATTCAGCAAAAATACACCCAACAGCCCACATGTCTAAATGTGATGGAAGGAAATACTTGATAATAAAATATTGAGTGGTCTACTATCATGAACAATGGAGGAAATAAGCTAGTTGAGTACATAACATATGGTTTGCTATATTTCCTTTGAAAGGATACCGACAGCACTCGTATAATGCTTCGCCCCAAGGAGCAATTCTGGAGCACGGTACCAAATTGTTACCACAACCTGTCAGTTCCAGAACCATCATTAATTTAACTTGCAACTTAGAGACATTTAGACATATTTAGGGAAACAACCACACAAAACATGAAGCTGAAGGATTAAAAAAGAAAAAGTTCATTCTCACAACCATAAAAACTCATTGTTAAAAAAATAGCCATAAAAATCTGAAATGACCCCTCAAAAACACCAAGACATGAGAACGAGTAATTAACATGAGAACTAGCATTCAAGCGAATAGTATATCAGTTGACTCAAGTGTTGCATCTAATAAACATGTTCATTTTGTCTTCATTGATCCCAAAAATATGATATCCTCACTTTAGAATCTAAGCAGCATTTTTATTTTATGAATGTTCATAGAAGTTCATAGACAAATCTGTCTTGAAGAATACAGAACTTGACAAGCTATACCTTGTTCAAGGAAGATATCAACAAGAGTAATACAGAACTATGGCAGTAAACAATCTTAATAGACCAAGTGGGAAAAAAAATGCTAACCAAAGAATTCATAACAACAAATATTCTAACCTGTGATAAAGAGGGCATTATAAAACTAGCTCGATAGAGTCACCAAGCAAGGAGGAAAATAACTTACAGAAGATGAAGAAATCCATTTTAACTCTTCAAGTACTTGCGATGTAATGAAATTGGTCAGAACAAGTTAACCCAAGGATTTCATCAACAAGTAACTTCAATATATATTTCTATAAGGCCCAATTAAATATTAATAATATGAGGCATGGTTCTAAAATAATGGATGGCCTATTTCATGGATCAAAGATAGGTGACAGATATCATCATTAAACTTGGTAAAAAACAGAGTGAGTACTCAACAATTATGATTTCCAGCATGCAAAGAAAACTATTAAAAGACAGTAGTACTCTCCAAAAGATAAATTTTGTTCTATGACCCATCAGAGTCATAAATGTCTAACCTCACCCAGCTACTTAGTTACATAGCAAGACAAAGCTCTATCAATCAGCCATCAACTAGAAGTAATCTTGGCAGCTGAGAAGGATTCATTACCCCATTTTCAAATAATGGCTTTAATGGAGCTTGGTATATTCTGGCAAGGCCAAAGTCAGCAATTTTTACAACTCCATGTTCTTCACCGTCGCCCATAACCTGGTTTAAAGCAAAATTTGAAATTAAGCAGGGAAAATGTTGTAAAACATAATGGCCTATTTATGCTCTATAGTATAACAAGGAAGACATGTTTGAAGTTTACCAATATGTTAGATGGCTTAAGATCCCGGTGTATAATCCAATTGCTGAAAAGAATCCAAGTAGGATTAGTAGGACCTAGTCATAAAATATAATTTCTATAATCACAATGGCAAAAGTGTGGGTAATATAGTTTGAGTTTATTTGATGTAGAAAGAATATATTGGGAAATTAAAGGTGACTATGGATGGTCAAACCCAACCTATGAAGATAGTTGAGCCCATTGAGCAGCTGCCAAAGCAATGACTTAACTGTATATTGATTAATAGGATGGTTAAGCTTCTCTCTGTGATGTCTGATAATTTCCTGCATGAAGAAATGATATTTTATTAATATTCACTGGCAATAGGTCAACAAGGGTAACCGAATTGTCCGCTAATTAGAAGTACAACATAATATCAACATCACTAAAAAAGAAATAAAACAGGCAACAATTACAAATAAACGTTAACATAACAACCATTTGTGGCTCAAGAGCAATCAAGGAGAAACATGTTCAAGAAAAAATGCTCAACCGCAGGATACCGGTAGCTAAAGCAAGAAACCCACATTAAGAAGTCTCATTTTTCTTCCTAGTTGTTGGGACAATGATTAAAAAAAGGCATCATATTGATGTTTATTAAAAAAAAAAAAAATTCTAAAATTTAGTCAATAGAAAACAAAGGCTTACTGTGCCTATGAATGTGCAATTAACAAACTATTTGTGGTAGAATAGAGCTTTGAATTTTTGTTGGTGTTCAAAGAAAAACAGGCGCACAGAAGTGAAGAATGTATCCATTTTCATACATGCTAGGCTTCAGATATTATCAACTGTGACAAGTAAAAACAAAATAATATGCACATCTTACACTACACTGCATAAATGGGCATAGCTAAGGGGAGAATGAAAGAGAAATAGTACAAAAAGCATGATGATTATCCTCATGCCATGAATCACTGCATACAGAGATGGTAGACTGAAGTTAGGTGGTTTGTATTGTATCACGCATCACTAACAAGATGGCATAAATTGAATTGTTTATGCTCCTCACTTAACAAATAAACAGGCATTTATTCCTTGATCATATTTTAAGAGCGAGCCAGCTTGACTTGTACATCATATTTATAAGGTAATCAACAAATCCTAACTACCTACCATTTCAAATTCATATATCACAGAGTACATGTAACTCCCAGATTTAGGTTTAAGAGTTATTCGTTGGACATTAAGCTAGCTTACAAATTATTTAAACCATAACTTGGGGGGAAAAATTAAAATCAATAGTTTTAGTCAAAGCAAATTATTATCTATCTCTAAATTCAAGAAGGTTTTGCAAAAACTGAATACAGCAAAGAGCTAAAGAACAATGTGAAATGAATGCGGAATGTAACAACAAACAAACAAGTTAAATATAGATAGATAGGATACCAGGCAGGTAATAGAAGTAAAGTTCTGCCAGCCCATTGAATACTTACATACAAGTCATGCTCAGCATAGTCAAAAGCAAGATATAGTGACATATCAGCATGATTGATGTGCACATTCACAAGTTTGACAACATTCTCATGATTAATTTCCCGTAGCAACTGCATTATAAACAATAGATCAAGGTAAAATACTTAGTCAAACAGAAGGCATCTGCAAATATATAATCATACATGATACATGTCATCATCAAGATGTCCAACACTAACTTTACTTATGAACATGGCATATATAAACAGGAAAAAAACACAGTTCACCTAAAAGATAGATTGCAGGATCAAGAATCACGAACCCTTGAAAAAGAAATCATTGTTGCTTTAAAATTTTCATGTTCTTTTTATATGCAACTTCAGTTAACATCATATAAGGCCTCCGTTGCTAAAAATTTTCAACTTCATTATTTAGTGTACAATTTTCACGCAATAAATTAACAGATAAACTGAGAGATAAGAATGTCGTCTCGTCTCCATAGATAGATGAAGAAGGAAATCATTCTTCTATGCCGCCACCGATTCATCCAAGCCGAATTAAATCATCAGATTACAAGAATTTTGCGTATAAAGGAATATCTCGAAGCAGAAATTGGCTTGATTAAACCTAAACCATTCAATACTATGCCAATCACAAAAACCTAAGAATTTCAAGCAAGCAGAGTTATCTCGATGTCGAGCTTAATTAACCCTAAACCATTCGCGATCCTATGTTACCACTACCCGGAACCATGAACCCTAAATCAAGAAACGGATCAGAAAACAAGTTAAAATGATAATATTAAAAATCAAAAATAACGATCTCGCCGAAAAAGGCCAGAACCAGATCAACAACCCCGAAATCAGACGATCAACTTCAAAGAATCAAAATTAAAAACCGATGAGACGAATTGGAGGTACCATGATCTCACGGATAGCGGTGGGCGAGACGCCATCGCCATCCTTGGATTGCTTGAACTTCTTGATGGCGATGCAGCCTTTGCGTTGCTTAGGCCTCGCCAAGAACACCAGGCCATAGGTCCCTTCCCCGATCTTGCCCACGAGATCGTAGAGCTGAAGCCACGCCGGGCGATTCCCGCCTCCGCCACCGCGTCCATCCCCCATAGTCCCCGATCGGCGTGAAGCTCCGAGCACCGCCGAGGATTGATGTTCCTCTACCACTGCTCCGCTTCTGAACCGATCCACGTCGTGCTTTGAGATGATCAACGATTCATCAACCCTTCTTCTCACGGAACCAATCTATATATAAACTAGGTAGTCAGAACTGGACCGGACCTTCAAACCGGAGGAGGCCAAAGTTCAAGGGTCAAGAGGTACAACTGGGGTTGAACCGGATAGAACCGGATTTAATAAATAAAAATATAAAATAAAATACATTAAATATTATATTAATTTTTAAATCAAATACACATCTTATATTAATTTTCAAATCAAATACACAACCTATAAAAACAAACAAGTATTGATTCCATATTCAAAACACAATATTTAACAACATTTAGTTAAACTAAACTAATATGAAACACTAAATAATATTAATCTCAAGGCTTTATTAATAATCAATAAGTTGATAAGAATCATTAATTAATAATCATTAAATCATAAGATAATTATTAATTAGATTATCATTAATTCATAATACTATAGATAATTAGATATAAATATAAGATATTCATATTACCAATATCATATTAGGCTGGTTTATTTAAGTTTTTTTAATTTTTTTAATTAAGTTTTAAAACCGGGAGAACCGGCCTAGTTCTCCCGGTTCATGGCCGGTTTTCCATTACCCGGTTTTCTGAGCTGAACCGGACCGGCCTAGTGCCCGGGTCCGGTCCAACCCGGTTGGACCGGTCGATCCGGTCCGGTTCTGACTACCTTGTATATAAATATATAAATAAATAATATATATATATATATATATATGTGTGTGATTTTTAAATTTTTTATTAAAAAAATTGTTTAATATATATTGATCATGACAAAACAAATAATAATAATAATAATAATAATAATAATAATAATAATAATAATAATTTGTTAATGTTGTTTTAGTGGTTTTTATTAATAAGTTATCCGCTTCGCTCTTATGGATCTTTTGTTTAATTTGTTATTTCTGTTTTGTTATTGTTTTAAATTTTGTACGAATTTATTTGTCTTTAATATATTATGATTTGTTTTTTTAATTAAAAATATATGGATAAATTAGATAGAAATAATTTACTACTTCCTCTTCTAAATATGGTTAAAAATATATATTTAAACAAGCTGAAATTATTATTTTATTTTCTTCAAGTTTTGTGTTTGATAAATTAGGACAAAGCCAATTAGGTAATGGAATTTCATGGATTATGGAAAGAGGGTAGTTTTTAGTATTGATTGCACTAAATTAATAAGTTTAATAAATAATTTTAATAAAAAAAATAAGCTAATTTGTTAAATGCTACATTTGGTGGTTTTATTTACAATGAGTGTAAGTTAATTGCATGAGAAAGAAAAGGCATTCTTATATATCGTTCACATCTGGAATACATTACATCGAATCATTAAAAAAAATAAATGAATATGGATGAATTATTGCCACCGTGGCAATAGTCTAGCGGTAAAATATTTAATAATAATAAAAATAATAAATTGTCTATATAACATATGAGCACATTCAAATATTCAATTTAGGGGTACATTTCACCATTAAATTTTTAATGGTTACAATAGAAAGAAGACCATTTAAAATACATAGTTGGATAATAAAGGATTAACTTCGGGGCTATGCCATTATTTATTAATTTTCACCATATACATATATTAAATAAATCACAATCAATTTTATTTTAATTTACATAAATTAAATTAATTGTACATTTTTCCACCATATTTTTCACAATGAAGTGACACGTTATATCATCAAAACAGTGATACGTAGGTGATGACATGGTGATCCACATCAATGTAACTTTGTCTGGATTTGGACTGGATTAGTAAGACGCAAATTGACTCTTCTGCGGACAGGACTTGGGTTTGGACTCCTCATATTCAAAAAACTAGCATCCTAACTGTTGTATACTGTATATGACCATCTTCATCGGAATGACAATGACACTTTTGCTTGCAATAGTTGGGATCAAATATGGAAACTCAATGTCCTTTCTAGAACCAAGGTCTTCATTTGGAAGCTTGCCCACAGAAAACTTACCATGGGGGTCCTCTGCTGTCTCAACTTTGGCCCTTTCACATTATGCCCTTTTTGTGGTTTGTTTGAAGAAACAATGGAGCATCTCATTTGGAATTGCCTCAAAGCCCGCCACTATTGAAATTTCATTCTTACCTTGTTTCAAATGAATTCAAATAATATCTCCTTTCTCTCTATAGGCAGGTGGTTTGTTTTCACTGGAGCCACTCGATCTGAGGCAACCAAAGCCAAGGCTATGACTGCTATTGTAGCTTGGCTAATTCGGAAGGAAAGAAGCAATTGCATTTTAAAAAATTCTAAACCCCGTCTAGACTTTATTATTCTGAAAGCTCTCCTCATTTATGATGATATCCTCAGAGCTTTAGGCAAAATTAACAGGATTGTTTCTCACTCAGCCCATTGATCGCTGTTGTTGTTCATGTCCTTTAGATCTGCAAGGACCAAGACTGGTACGCGGATAAAATCTACTGTGATTGTCCTGAAGTTGCTCACTTAATCGCAAATCACCATCCCAGTTTGATGAGGAGATTCAACTCTGAAATCCAAAACCGTTTGTTGCTGAATCACTTTCCAGACACTTCAATTTCCACCGTTCCTAAAGAAAATAACATCATAGCCGATGAACTTGCTACTTTTAAGAGAATTAATCCGCAGCTCTCCTTGTTTTTCCAAGGAATGGATCGTCCTTCTTGGCTAAAAGATCTCTGTCAGACTGTCACTAGAGAAACCTCTCTTTCTAATCTTCTTAGTTTCCTTTTGTGTTCTTTCTATTTTCTTTTTTTTAGCTTGTAGCTCTTATTCTAAAAAAAAATATAACTCCGTCACTGATACTGACTTGATTAAAAGTAAATAAAAAAAAAACATAAAAGAACCAATTAAAATTTTTATTAATTGAGTGATTAAAATAAGAATTCCGAAATAAACGAAATTTTATTTAAATATAAATACTTTCAATTAGGGAAAAATTACATGCTCACCCTCGTAATTTTCAAAACTTCCCAAAAACCCCTCCTACTTTTTGCACACCCGGACTGACCCTTCCGTTAGTGTTTAACTTCCCTTTTACCCCTCACCGCTCACTTCAAATGGGTCCATGTTGTGAAATCCCATTTTTTTGGCCCTCGAAAATGGTGGGAAAGGAAAGCGCCAAATCACATCATGTTCAACCTTTTGAAGGGCTTTCTGCTTGGTTTAACGTTTAAATATTTTACTAACATGTTTAATAATTATCATATCCGTGTAATACTTCCCATCTCCTTTTAACGTTGTCTTTTACATGTATAACTATTCATATTAACGCGTAAATTCTCAAAAGTCTCGCAGAAACGGTGATCTTTTTCGCTTGATCCGAATTCTGGCAGTGGCACGTGGCGGTGTGGCAAGGGTTATGGTATCCCGTGCATAAGAATTAATGACGGCATTAAAATTTATGCACGCAGTAACATAATTTTCCGAACACCCGCTCGCTCTCATCAAGAATGTCGACCATCGCATGCTTAACTTTTTCCTCGGATACGAAGAGTCACCGCTTGTGGAATTCACACCATAAATAACCGTAAAGAACCCTCCCGATGGACAACCACTCCTCGTCGCCCCTCATCATCCTCCTCCTCCTCCTCCTCCTCCTCTTCCCTACGGACAACCACTCTATCCGAAAGGATGTTTCGTGAACCTTCTTCCTTATCTTGAGAATCGTTTAGCCGCAATCACGCAACAGTTAAACTATCTTTTTCGCTTAAGTCGAAATGCTCTCATAATCGCCTCGAATGCAGAGGATTCTTCAAAGTGGACGACGGGCAAGCAATTAGCTGAGCATTTCGACTTGGGTAAGAAAAAGAAATTTTTTTCACGTATTTCGTGATCATGCGAGGATTCTCAGAGGAGGGAGATCGTGAAACATCCTTTAAGACGGGGTTGATATTTATCACTGAGACTTTCGTTACCATTTAAGAACATTACGTCAGTGTACAACTATTACGCTCGTGTTTAACCATCGAGATCTTCGCTTTAAGTCCCGACCACGACACACGCCCAATAGTCGCTTTTTCATGAATGTGTGTTGTTTAACCTTTTTAATGTCGTACGTGCAGGTTCAAGTTGATGCGCATGTTATGCAACCGCTGTGAAAGCATTCGAATGTACGGACACTTGTTTCAGTATATGAGGGTCGAGTCGTGAGTGTCTAAAGTCCGAGCGGACGTTGTAAATGTTAGTAAATGTTGTAAATCTTTTATAAATAAAACGAAACAAGCTTATTTCGACCGTGAACTTCCCGAAATTTAAACATAGACCTAGTAAAAACAAACAATGTGGGAAACAAAAGAACGCTCATTGTAAACAATAGAAAATACGTAAATATGTTTTAAACAATGACAACGGTGTTTAAGAAAAAGTTACTCTTTAAACAATGACAACGGTGTAAACAATAGAAAAAGTTAAACATTACTCAAGTTACTCTTTAAACAACGACAACGGTGTTTAAGAAAAATACGTAAAGATGTTTAAACAAATGACCCAGTGAGGTACCCATCTTCAACGCGATGTCGGTGAAAAGCATTCAATTTAAACAATAACATATTATTTAAAATGATATAGACTTTAGTTAAACAATTAACCGCTTTTTTTAAACACTATATGTATCTGCTTAAACATAAAAAGCTCGACGCTTTACACGTAGACTCATGTTGAGTCGAGAACTTTCATTCGAACGATGACAATATGTCTTCCTCGCGACAAGTGACATATATTTCCCTTTTTGCCCTTGGGATGGAGGGAAAAATACCGCCCAATCACATCACGCCTAGTCTAACCTCTATGCATACAACCTGCACTTTTTTTGTTTGCCTTTCTCGACTCTGCTTGTTCTTTTTACATCTTCTACTTCTTCTTCTTCGCCTTCTTTTTTTGTTCTTCATTTCATTTGGTTTTGTACGATTTGGTTTTCGTCGATATATTATGGAGAGTTTTTGTGGTATTGCTAGATTCAACGGGAGGGAAAGAGTGCTAATGTTCACTAGCCTCGCACTTTTGGGAGTTGGTGTTAGCGAGATATGTGAGCGATGGGGTCTCAAGTTTCTCTTGTCAGGGTTAAGTTCATCACACCGTATGGATATAAAACGGTTTGCCCTAATCGAAAACGATGTTGACTTCCAAACTGGATGTGTCACGTCCCATTCCATCTTCAAATGTGTCAGAGTTGATCTTGTCGTCGAGACGTAAAAATGTGCCATCGTCGAATCCTAATGAAAAACGAGGTTTACTCGTCAGAAGTTCCTTTTCTTTTTAATTATTCCAGTTGTCCGGGGTCATTATTGTTTAAATACGTCCAGTCACTGGGTTAACATATTATACTAGTCCTTTACGTTATTAGTTAATTGCTTAAGTATTTAATTTAACGCTTTAACTATTGTCATTATCGCTTAAAACATTATACTCTCCGCTTAACATATTGATCTTTTCATTCGATCAAGTGTCAGCGGGAATTCGTATTCTCGCGAGTGCTCCCATTCATCCCCATGCGCACCCTCAAGCTGCTGGGATGTCTTCTATCCTCGCCGATCATTCGAAGTGTTGTCGCTGGATATTGACAACGCTTTTGACTGGTGTCGAACATTTCGTGGATGTACTTTCGAAATCATGCAATCAAAAGGAATTTTTGACTTCAAATTCATAAAGAACGAAAAACATCGGAGCGATCGTGGAATGCTAGCCGATGGTTGTCTGGGCAGCCTTCACGCATCAAAAAGAGTATAACAAAACTACTTTCGAATCAAGACAATCAACCCGCCACACACTTGAGGTGGTGGCATAGGTTCAGGCGCCACATCCGAAAAACGCCCAAAAATGGGTTAGCCAGATCGAGTGATTCTGTAGCTCGCGACCGCCCCTCAGACAAGGCCATCGACATTCGTAGCGACATGTTGCTGGGAACATGGTGTCCACATACCATAGCAAGGTGCTTGGTCGGGAAAAGAGCACGCCCGGTGGTCCTCGACTGCAAGCGACATCTCCAGCCATGATCGCTTGCTTTGGTATGCTGGATAAGGCGGTCGAGACAACCTTTGCAGTCACTGCGATCGCGGAGAGAGATCTGTGATCGCTTTTAAACGTGCATTCTTTCTTTCGTCAGGGCATGTGGGATTCAAGAGGGCTTGCGTGTCATCGCTGCTTTCTTGATGGTACCCACCTCCTTGGAAAAATATCTGGGTACACCACCGGCGCCATGTGGAAAGATGGTAACAATGGTTTTTCCACGTCGCTTTCTCAGATAGTCGACAACCCAGGACCGACGCCAATTGACTTGGTTCATATCTACGTTAGCGACGCCTTATACGAGGGTGGAGATTATCATGAGATAATTACCTTCGTGTCTGGATAGGTCCAAGGGCCTCGGGAGTGCACTGCAGAGTCTTCCCTTCTTCGCCACACGCTGCATCGCCTTCGACATTTGGAGGCCAATTTCCTACGAAAGCCAAACGTCGACTCTGGGAAGGCATCGAGTGAGGAGCGCCGGTCTCATATGCTTCCGCATTGCGCGGGCATCCACCGCTAAAGATTTCGACGATACCGTGAACGAACCGCAGCCATATCACCCAAGCTCATCAACGTCGATTAATAACCCGATATGGCACATCGGTCGAATTATCCGCTCGGAGGTGATCATCGAGGGTGAGATGTATCTCGAACATCGCTGAGTCGCTCAATGCTTGATCAAGGAAGCTCGCCATTTACCGCGATCTAAAATGGTCGACTCCATAAGGTCTCGCGAATGTTGGTTTACACTTTCAACATTTAGTATTACCCTTTAAACATTCTCAATCTTTTGTTTCATTACACTTGTCTCGACTTTTAAATATTAATCATTTCGCTTTAAATAATTACAATAATGTTTAAACATGTTAACGAATTATTTAACCATCACCCGCCTTTGTTTAACATTATTTCGCCGTTCAAGTTGATGCGCATGTTATGTAATCCCATGCGAGCAAGCGTAATCAAAACGGGAGAGCTACTTACGCCTGCATATACATCTCGGGTTAGAGATCATCGTCGAGGACAACCAAGTCTTCGTGTCGGTCGTCAGTGTCGATGATCGTTACTGGGCTGATCGACCAACGCAAAGAATCTCGCTGGATCTCGCCACTCGTAACTTGTTCATGTCGGCTAGGTGGCAAGTTTATGGTATCCTCGCAAACATGCTTTGCGAAGAATAATGCAGCATGCACACCAACGTACATCGATTTATTAGCGGTACTTCACCGTCGATAATTACAAACCCAGGGCATAAGGAAGCTATATTCCCATACCCGACGATGACTAGCCTTCGGGACGGAAATCGTGAGCTTTCGCTTATGCGATCACCGCGATTAGAAGGCAGCACAGTGGCTCTAGATCGAAAGAGGATCGAGTCGCAGCGTTGATGTCCGCGAAGTTACATTGCAGCCTACCGCCAAGGATCCGGCCACAATCGACGATCTTTAGCAAAATGAAACTGCCGCCGACTCAGGGCATTGTTAATAAACCGACGATGACAGTGGAAACATAGTGTATTGATGGGAACCTTTCTACATTTAAACTCTTACTCTTTACAACGAATCGAATGTATTTACACGAGACATTGTTATTTTAAACGGACATATAGTAATTTTGAAATATTTCAACCGATGTTTAAACAATGAGTGCATTTATTTAAACAGACAATGTTATTTTTAAACGGCACACTCAGATTTTGAAATATTTAAAACCGATGTTTAAACGATATATAGTATATTTAAACAATGAAAGTGAAATGTACACAATTACAACGTAAATTAAACAAATCGAAATAAAACCGAATGGAATTTAACCCTCGCTTTACAATTCAAAAACAAACAAAAAATTTACATTAAGATATATAAGTCATGTTCTTCGAACACGAAAAACAATGAATTGAATTTGTCCAGCATTTACATTTAAAAAATCGACAACTGACATACAGACATGTTATTCAAAAAACAAAATTTAACCCGCCAGCGACGTACCCCCTTTGTCACGGACGCCCACGCCTCCTCCTTAAGTATGCGGGTAACATACCGTAATCCGAGGTAAGGAACGCCCGTCTCGCAGTAGTCGTGAATCTCTCACCCCCACGCACTCGCTCGATAAACCGCGACGACGAGACGCGCAATCGACGCCTCTGTTTTTGGCGTGGGTTTCGTGGTCGCGCACGAGCGGGTACTTTTTCGTCAGCCGACTCGCGAACTCCATATCGACACAAAGGTCGAATAGATTCCACTGCCGAGATATGCAAGTCGAGATTAGAATACCGATTTAAATACCAAATGATATTAATCTGACATAATTAAAGAACTTACCATGTCCAACGCTGTCCCTTATCGCACTCTGATACGAAGAATAACGCCTCGGATTCTTGTTTATCATCAGTCCGTGACTGATTTATATGGAAGTGGCCATTCATGATTATCTGGAGGATGACAATCAACTTTCACGCAGTCACGAGACAAGATCCCCTGGCCATAGCCATAATCGTGTCATGAGCGCCGTCTCGCTTTGACATAAACAACAAGTAAGCTGGGTCTCGTGATTGAGGCGCGCTTCGTAAGGATATGGCTTTCGCTCAGCCGACTTTTGTATGATGCATACGAAAGCCGCCCATCACATCATCAGCCGACCATCTCCTTCCCCTCAAGGCAATAGGTATAACTGTCATGCAGAGCCGACAATACTATTCTTCCACACGACAAAGGTCGAGGTTAAACGACAATGTATATAATAAGACCATATTGTAAGTATTTAAATGATATTATATATAATTAAACGATAAGTAGAAAACTTAAATGATAACATAAAGGTATTAAACACTATTAGGAAATAGTTAAACACTATAAGAAACCCTTTAAACAATAACATAAAAACGTTACACTTCACTCCGTCCCATGAGAGCACTGAGGAAGATCCTCATCAACTCCCCGTCAGATTTGTTAAGACAACTCATGCCAACCCATTTCTTCTTCTTCGAATAAAAGCTTTCCGAGCCGCTTGGTCCACTTTTTGATCGGGCCTCGATCATCTCTCCTCGCTGCTCTGGCCTGGGGTCTTCATCAAGATCTTCCTTCGACGCTGGGGACGATGGCGACAAAGATCAACCCGCACACATCCTTACATGGTTGTTCTTGTCATGGGATTGTGTCCCGGCTTGGTCATGCAGATCGCTGGTCCACGGTTTACCACGACCACTAGAACGGATTCGACGATCTTCTCAACTCGCGGGCCATGACAACAAGATCATCGGGAGACACACCCTTAACTTGTTCTCGACCTTCGTGGATCGCTGTTCCATCTGACGCCGCATCTCTAGCAAATGTGCTCCACCGGGTCGACGATTTTCACTCGAGAAGAGAGTCAACGACCTTCTCAACTGCAGAACGGCCACATCATCTCACGATGTCCCCTCCAATCGTCACGGCCATGTCATCAACGACGATGCACTCAAGAATAAAGATCACCAGCATGGTGTCATGCTATTGCTTTCATCGTCACCGCCATGGAGATGAGGCAAGATTGTTCTCCTCTTTTTCGCAAGTCTCTTCGAATGGGTCGCCTTTTGAAACGACCTTCCCGATGACGTCGCCGCTCGCCAAATCCCGACGCCTGCTCGTCTCCGGGCTTCAGCTTTTTCGAGGGATGGCGCAATGGCCAGTAACGCCCTTCCAGCTTCCACACGAGCGGCATGTCGAGGAAACTCTGGCCATCAATATCTCGCACGCTCAGATAAGAGTTGCGTGGACATCTTCGCCCAATGTCACCGTGCGGGCCGCCACGGCTCTGGGAGGGCCGCCATGGTCGGGGACCGCTGCTGCCGTGGTAAGGGGGTTGCGAACCGCCGGGTAGGGGAGGGCTTCTCCGCTGGCCGAGGAACGCGCGTGCGCATGGGTCGGAAGTAGGAGAACGGGCCCTGCCACAAGCACGATAGAGGTCGCCTCTCTCATCCCCGCCTTCGAGCAAGTGGTTCCGGAGCAATGACATCCATCCGGGCTTCTGGCCCCTAACAAATATTTCTTTCTTCAAAGATTCACGAATCCAACTTTCGTGAAACTAACATATCGTAAACCAAACAATTTCAAATTTTAATCGTAGTGTTTATATATTTAAAACGTTATAGAATATAATTAAACGGAGAACAAAAATATTTAAACCTGTATTTAATAATAGTTAAACGTAGAATACTAAAGTTAAACGCTAAATAAAAATGTTTAAACATTAAAGACTTATGTTAAACATCATGTCATGATTTATTACCTCTTTTCCATCGAGCGACGACAAGTCTCGCTTCTACCGCCGCTCGCTTCCTGAAGTACTTTCACCGTGAGCACAACATCCTTGGGATCTCGCCAAACGGACTTTCTTCCCCATTCCGCCACCAGAAACCGACGTTAAGCGCGACCGAGCAACCCTTTAACGCACTCCTGGTCTGGTCTCTTCCCTACAAGATCTATCTCGCACTCGGGCGGCCGCCAGGAATATCCTCCATAAGCCACTCAGCGCCGCCTCGCACCACGCTGCAGACGCCCCCACTGGCCGGTAGATCATCGACGTAATCAACGATCCAGCTCGAACCGAGCATGATGTATTTGGGAAGAGGATCGTCCCCCACGAGGTACACCATCGAGTTTCGACAAAAATTATCTTCTTCTCCCTCCGTCGAACAAGTCTGCACCGGAGTGCCTCGACGGAGTCTCCGCTGTCCTCGTAGGTCTTGATAGATACCGCCTTCGAACGCCGACCGGTTTTCTTCTTCCGAAAGACCATCGCTGGGCCGCCATCGCAACGCAGTACTCAAGAACGAGGGCCACATCTCGAGGTCTCCAAACTCAAAGCAGCTTTTCCCCGATCCCCGAATTTATCGCGCGACCATCGCATCTTTGCAAAAAGAGAATCAAGAAGGGCCCTCTTGGTATACGGCTTCCACCAAATCAACGCCGCAAACGGTGTCCTTCGAATAATCTCCCCATGTCGAGGGGTCATGTTAACTTTCAATTCACCTAAGGTCTCCACAACCTGCCAAATAGCAACGCCCATTAACTAGGGTCGACCGCCATAATCACAAGCCTCGCAATAATAACAACACATTCAACACGCAAGATCGACAAAAGTTTAAGCTGAAATATAAGGTTTTAAACTAGAACTCTCGCTTATTAAACGTAGATATAAAAATGTTAAACAGAGACCCATTTTGTTAAACAGAGACGAGAATACTTTAAACAGAGACAACAAATGTTAAACTCAGAATATCTCATTTCTTAAACGTCAACCCTCATTTGTAGAAATCGCAACCATATCAAACGAAACGGAAATGTGACATTATAAATATTACATAAATCATAACAATCGAAAAAACTATTTCGATAGTGTATACAAACGAAAACGCAAAACAAAACAAAACCCTAGCCGAGAAATCTCCCTCGCAGACTAACAAAAACCCCCAAATGAGAAATCCCTCGCAGACTTCAATATCTTCCAACAAAAACAGGAGCACAAAAACAAAAAACCGAAAAAAATCTTTCTTTTAGAATGTAATCAGCTAACATAAAACCATACTCAATACCTTAGATCAGAACTCGATGAAAATGCCAACTAGTCACATGGGGGACTTCTCCTTCGAGATACCGGTGGAAAGGGAAAAAGTCGATGAAATGCTAATTACTGAGGCTTCACGGTAGAGACAACTTCGAGATGTACTGAAACTGAAAAGTCAAGACGCGAGTCGAGAAAAGCAATTAAACTAGCCCAATAAATTGCCTCCTGAGTTACCCTACTGAAAACCGCCCACTTCCTCTCAAATCGACGAGATGGTCAGCTACCACGACTCCCCATGCAAGGGCATTTTCATCCAAAAAAATCAAACTTACTCCGCTCACATCCGTTATAGGGGTTTCGGGGTTTGAAAAACATGACTTTTAAAAAGCGAGGGGTTTTGTGATCGCAAAACTAACGGGGTGTTTTTGGCAATTTTACAAACTTAAAGGGTTTTTTTGGCAATTTCCACTTTCAATTATTTACAATAATATTTTAAATTAATTTACACTAGACTATAAGCAAAGGGTATGTCTGTCATTTCGGTGGATTCAGTTAGCAACACTGGGTTCGGACACCGTGCCGGTGATCCGCACGCTTCTCGGAGTCCTTTCAACGGCTATATTTCCGACCGGGAAAATATAGCCGTTATCCTTTTCAAACCTTTGAAAAAATTATCAATAAAAGCCCAAACCCTAGCCCCCAGCTCGAACGTTATATAAATCCCATCACTCATCCATTCCATTCATTCTTCGCTCGATCAAACGCTCTCTGGATCTCTCTCTCGCTCACTCTCTTCTCTGCCAGCCAACGCGCGAAGGGGGAGAAACCGTGCTCGCTCTCTCGGCAACGATCTCGATCAATCTACGATTATTTCTCTTTATACTAATCATCTGATTTTGTTTATTTCTTGCGATTTTTTTTGTTTAGATTTTGCTAATTTTTCGTTTTTTGCAGGGTTTTGGTTAGATTTTTTTTTTTGTTCGTATAATTTATTTTAAAATTTTATTTTTTTCGGCTTTTGGAGTTCTTGTTTTCTTTTCTGACCAAATGGATGCAGGATTTTTCTCGTCATCGGAGAAGGTAAGGTCTAGGTCGCGCCGGCCGCTTCAAGAAGTCGCCGCTCCGAAGCCATACATGCCCTCCATGCGCAGCACCACTTGCTTCACGCGCAGTTCGTCTTCTCGTCAAAATCAGAATGTGAGCAATTTTCTCTTTTTTATCGATCCCTTTTGTAAATGTTGAGAGTTTGGGTTCTTTCTTTTGTATAGTGTCCATGAATTTTAGGGTTTGTGATCTTTTGCTTTTGGTTCGCGCTCTAGGTTCGTAGCATGTGATAATGGAATTTTCACACCTGATTTGACATTTTCCCACCTGGTTCTCGATTCAATTCTTGATCTTAGTTTTTGGAGTTTTAGTGGTGATCTTTGGAAATTAATGTTCAAATGCCATTTTCTCATGTTATGTTCAAGCATCACATTTCCCTGCTTTTCTTGATTCAACGCCCTGATACTCAGTAATCATCCCTGTCTTTTGAGTTCTAACAGGCATCTATTGAGAGTATATTTTATGAATTTATCTACAGCAGTAGTGATGATTTGGGTTTATGCTTGTGACATGATTGTTTATGCGCTGATGCAAATGTGTTGGTCTATCCACAATATTGATTTTATGGGATTGAACATTATCCAAGTCTTCTTGTTTTAGTTTACGGTCCATTCATCTCATCTCAATGCAAAGCTTGTGCTTTTCTTGGTAAATCTCTATTCCAATTGTGATACTAACAGGATTCTGTTGGTGTTCAGTGTGATAGGTTCATTCCAGACAGATCAGCAATGGATTTTGATCTGGCGCATTCTCTCCTCACTGAATCAAGGAAGGAGAAGGAGAACACAGCTGTGGCTTCTCCTTCAAAAGAGGCATACCGGAAGCACCTTGCAGAGGCCCTGATGCAGAACAGGACCAGAATCCTAGCATTCAAGAGCAAGCCACCAGCGCAGGTTGAAAGTGTATTCCAAGAAGTTTGCTCTGATAACACTTCTCATCAGGCCAAGACAGCCAAGCACCGGAGATATATTCCACAAGTGAGTATTCCTTTTAAATCTCAGGGCTTTGCTATTTTCTTTCCTGTGGCTGTTGAAAGTGTATTCCAAGAAGGTTGCTCTTTCCTTTACAATCTCAAGTGTTTCTTTTGGGAGGTTTTTGTTGGATTTGCTGTCTTGTCTAGAATCTATCATTATGTTCCTGTGAAAAATAGTGACAGTAAGTAGGGATCTTATTGGTTGTGCCTAGTCTTCAAGCCCTATTAGTTTTAAGTCAGTGCTGATGTCCTTGTATGTTATCATATCAGGAGCTTAGTTCTAGTGGAGGGCTGGCGACCAATAGTTACCCAGAAGGGTGCCCTTGTTGGTTTGCAAGGTCTTCATTCAAAAGATTTATCCTTAGAATTGCTTGATTGAGTATTTTAGGAAACATGTGAAGTTGAATAACCTAGTTTATGACCTGAGATTGGAGCAAAGCGATGGAATCATAGTTATGATAATGCATTTATGGATTTGGACTGACTTGGATTTTTTTTTAAGTTCAATGGATTTTTAGTGGATCGTCTAGTTGTTTTTGGACTTGGCTGTGATGTATTTGACTTCAAACATCTACTACTCTTGCTCACTTTGTAATTTTAGGATCACAGATGCAAATATTACTTGGAATTACTTGGAATCACTTTGTAAGCCATATTTGCCCAACTAGTTATAGAAGAATATGCTTACACTGCTGTAGGTTGTTGATGTCAATTCCATTTTATTTTTTTTAATACTCAGCTTATGTTGTTTGACTGCCCCTTTTTCGCCATTTTCTGTGCTCACATACTCGTTGTTCATTGATACCCTAGTCTGCTGAGAGGACATTAGATGCACCGGAGCTAGTGGATGACTACTATTTGAATCTGTTAGATTGGGGAAGCGGCAATGTGTTGTCAATCGCCCTGGGGAACACAGTATACTTGTGGAATGCAACCGATGGTTCGACCTCTGAACTTACAACAGTAGAAGAAGACTATGGCCCTGTGACCAGTGTTAGTTGGGCTCCTGATGGTCGGCATATTGCGATTGGGTTGAACTCCTCTGATGTGCAGCTCTGGGACTCAAGCTCCAATCGCCTGGTTAGTCATTATTTTGGTTTTCTTATCTTTTCAAATCATGCATGCCTTGTGAGGATATATGATTTTGCATCTCTTCTAGTTCATTGCATTGCCTACCTCTTGTTCATTTCAATGCTTCAAATATTTTGTTACATCTATATCTTGCCCATTTAAGCACATCTTTAGATGATATGAATTTAAATAATCTCTTCTGGTACTGAATTGATTTGATTGTGGCCGTTGAAATGGTTTTCAAGTAGCCTACCATGCCAAACTTTTGTTCATTTCAATACTTAAGGGTTATGCTCCAACCAATGAAATCTGATTTCAGTGTCTTTTCCTTGTTTATGAAAAACTTGTGCAGTTAAGAACTTTGAGGGGTGTTCATCAATCTCGTGTCGGATCTCTAGCTTGGAACAACAATCTTCTAACCACAGGTGGAATGGACGGCATGATTGTCAACAATGATGTGAGAGTAAGGTCTCACATTGTTCAGACCTATCGAGGACACCAGCAAGAAGTCTGCGGACTGAAGTGGTCAGGCACGGGCCAGCAACTGGCTAGTGGAGGCAATGACAACCTTCTTCACATATGGGACCTTTCAATGGCATCCTCATCAAACTCAGCTCCAAACCAAAACCAATGGCTTCATAGGTTTGACGACCACATGGCAGCTGTGAAGGCCGTTGCTTGGTGCCCCTTCCAGAGCAACTTGCTTGCATCTGGTGGCGGAGGGAGTGATCGATGCATCAAGTTCTGGAACACCCACACAGGTGCTTGCCTGAATTCAGTGGACACTGGCTCTCAAGTATGCTCCTTACTCTGGAACAAGAACGAGAGGGAGTTGCTGAGCTCTCATGGATTCACACAGAACCAACTGACTCTATGGAAGTATCCTTCAATGGTTAAAATTGCAGAGCTAACTGGCCACACTTCTCGCGTTCTTTTCATGGCTCAGGTATACATGAGTTTCCCCCATTTGATAAGGTTAAAAAAGAAACAAAAGGGACTCTTGTTTGTTTGGTTTTCTAATGCTCTTCTTTTCTGTTTATCTATCTTGTTGTTTAGAGCCCGGATGGTTGCACTGTTGCATCTGCAGCTGGGGATGAAACACTCAGATTCTGGAATGTATTTGGGTCTCCTGAAGCAACCAAACCAGCAGCTGCCAAGACAGCACATACTGGTCCTTTCTCCAGTTTCAACCACATTAGGTGATGAGTTCAAACAGTTGTTAATAAGAAGAGTTATATGTTCCTCTTCAATGCATGTGAAGGAAATTGATGACAAAATCCTCATCAACAATGTTGTTAAGGTATATATTACTTGCATGTTCTTTTTGATAAGGTTTCACCTCTTCTTGCTTTTGTTTAGTGGTGAATACTTTTATTTATTTTGCAGCTGTTCTATTTTTTGACGGCCCAATTTTATTGTGATTGGATCAAATCTTTTCTTTTCTAGGTAATTATTTCTTTGACGTTTTGAATATTATTGAGGTTACTCAATTCTAATTCAAATTGTTCTTTCTTTGGTTACAGAGTGGGCCCACTGAGAATGAATTCCCTGATTAGTAGCTTAATCAGCCTTGCTTTTTTGGAAATTTCTCTCAATCAGCGGATAACTTATTTGGAGATTGGAGAGTCAAATGCTGTATTTTGTAAAGCTGCCTTATATTATTATTAAGGAATAATTATATTGGCCCGTGGTTTTTTTTACCCTTTGATTTTAAAGGGTTTTTCCACGTAAAAAATATGCTGCCTTATTCTTTGCTGTGTGTATTATGAAAGGAAAATATCCATTGAAAATTCAATACATTAAAAGAATTGTGCAATTCTGAAAATTAAAAGGAAATTATAAAAATAGAAACACAATCCTTCCATATTTTTTTTTTGGATAAAATTGTTTTTCATCTCTAATTAAAAAAAAAAAAACAATCCTTTGAAAAATTAATACCTTATTTGTTATATAAATATTTTTCTTGATAGAATTGTAGCTTTTCTGAATTAAATAGAAATTTTATTCTAACCTTATTTGTTATATATTATTATATATATATATATATTATTTTTTTAAAAAAAATTAGGAAATTAAAAACCTCTATAAAATTTTGGACTTGGTCTGTTTCATTCTGTCTTTCTCGTGTGTCTCTGAATTCAACGGCTCCGCCGTCGTCGAGGTATATCTTCTTGCATCCCTAGTTTTTGCTTTCCAGATCTCGTTGAAACCCTAGATATTGAGGATGGAAATCCGTTTGTGTTTGTTTCTTCATTAGAATCGATTGACCTGTCTGAAGATTGGAATCCTAGAAAAAAATTGGGAAAGTAGGGTGAATTTTCAAGTATTTGTGTTTTTCTTTTCTTTTATCTTTTGAGCTGCATGATTTGGAATTGAGTTTGTTCTTGTGACGATCTAGCATCCACTAGGGGTTACTTTTTCCAAAATCATTAGCTGATGATTGTTATTGCTTTGAAAGTGAGCTAGATTTTGATGTTTGGTGTAGAAGTTTTGAATTATATTTGAGATTTAAAGTCATGGAAGCTGCTATCTAGGCTTTGGCACTTCTGGGCTTTGTTTGTTCTTCACTATTGAATCATTGATGGTTTATTTTGATTGTTTTGTTTGATGAGCTTCTTTTTTGGTTGTCACAATCAAATATGTTTCTCTGGCTACTGTATCCTTGTTTTTTTTTCCTTTGCAATAATTATAAGGTGAACTTGCATCAAGCAACACTTACGAGAGGACGTGTCTTGCATCATATTGCACTTTCTTCTTCCTGGTGGTTTATGGTTTGATGAATTGAATTGAGCTTTCCATTCACACAAGCGGCGATCATCCAAGCAGAGAATGGAGAAGGAAAATATACTGAGTTCTTCACATAAACAATTAGTGATCACATGTTTTGACCTTTCAGTTTTTTTTTGCTGGGAATCTCCTGCCCTTGCTGTCTCCTACAATATATTGAAGTGGGTTTTACATTTATTTTATTTAACAGTGCAAATGGAGGGTCCTGGCAATAGAGGAGGCACGACTGCAGATGCCTTCTTGACAAATTATAAGCTTGGAAAAACTTTGGGCATTGGTTCTTTTGGCAAAGTGAAAATTGCAGAGCATACTTTGACAGGACACAAAGTTGCTGTCAAGATACTTAATCGCCGGAAAATAAAGAACATGGAAATGGAAGAAAAAGGTACTAATTTTACAGTAGGTGGAGGTATTTAATGATGCTAGAAAAGTGTTATATCAGAGAACATTTTCTTTTGCCTTATATGTAGACATCTATTATGTTGTTTGAATATTGAAGTTTCATCACCAGATGATTATCGTGTAATTTTACTTCTGTACTAACTAGTCTTGGAATTGAATTACTGCTATTTGCCTCAACTCTACAAGTGCTTGTTTTCATCAACATTGATATAATTCTTCATCAATGTAGGTTGAGTTTTGTCATATGTTACTACCATGCTTTTGCTTTTTACTAATTACCTTTTTAAATTTGCAATATATAATGTTTTTGATAATGCAGTGCGACGAGAGATAAAAATTTTAAGGCTGTTCATGCATCCACATATTATACGACTCTATGAGGTTGTAGAGACAAATATGGATATTTATGTTGTCATGGAGTATGTTAAATCGGGGGAGCTATTTGATTATATCGTGGAGAAAGGTAGGTTACAGGAGGATGAGGCACGTCATTTCTTTCAGCAGGTACTCTTTTTTTGGGGAGGTGTATTTTTGCCATAAAATCTTTATTCCCATATTTTTTTCCCTAGTGTTGCCTAAAGCCTTATATGCATGTGTGTGTGTGTGTGTCAATGTACCAAGGAACATAGTTTAGAATGAAGTCATATATACCAGGCTTGTGTGTGTTTGTGTGTGCGTGTGTATCCAGGAATGCAGTGTAGAATAAAGTCATATACCAAACTTTTGAGTGTGTGTGAGTGAACCACCATCAAGCTTGTGCTTGTGTTTTCTTAGATTTGGTTTTGTGCCTGCCAAATGTTTTTGTGGTAGAAGTATGAACCACAGTCAAACAGTCAGCAAAAATGTGGAAATTATTTTATTTTTTCCTTTTTTTTAATTCATGGTGATGTTATATTGAACGATGTTAAGTATTATGCAGATTATATCTGGCGTGGAATATTGTCATCGGAACATGGTAGTCCATCGGGACCTAAAGCCAGAGAACCTTTTACTAGATACAAAAGACAATGTTAAAATTGCTGATTTTGGTCTGAGCAATGTAATGCGAGATGGCCATTTTTTGAAGACTAGCTGTGGGAGCCCAAACTATGCAGCGCCTGAGGTATGAAGTTGGCTTCATCGCATTCATAAATCTTTAAAATTGCTGGCAATCTAGATACATTATCTGGGGTTGAATAATAGCTTCTCAGCCTGAACCTTGTGTAATGGAATAGTTCATGGATTGTAAATTGTGGTGAAGAGAATTTTTATATCTTCATGGTGTTGTGGTAATATTTCCTTTTGCAGGTGATATCTGGTAGGCTATATGCTGGGCCTGAGGTTGATGTTTGGAGTTGTGGGGTTATCCTATATGCCCTGCTCTGTGGCACACTGCCCTTCGATGATGAGAATATTCCCAATCTGTTCAAGAAAATAAAGGCCTGTGAACCATAAACAACTTTTTTTTTAATCATAATCAAGTGCTGATCTAGAAGCAATTCTTTCGAATTTATTTGCAACCGCTCACATGGATTTAACTTTTGTTTTCTAGAGCGGTATCTATACTCTCCCAAGTCACCTATCTACTGGAGCAAGGGACTTGATTCCCAGGTTGCTAGTAGTTGATCCTATGAAGCGGATGACCATCCCTGAAATTCGTCTGCATCCTTGGTTCCAAGCTCACCTTCCTCGCTATCTCGCTGTGCCTCCACCAGATACACTGCAGCAAGCTAAAAAGGTATGTTCCTCCCTGGTCTTTATCTTTATATTGTTTTTCCAAACAAGCATTTGCCATGGCCCTTACAGCATGGTAAGCCTGAGTTTATAATTTCAAGTGGAATGTTTAACCAAGTTAGCATTCTCCTGCATTATTTTAGTGATAGCTAAAATAATGCAGAGATCTTATAACTTATAATAAGAAGAAGAGATCTTTCTTGATCAATCCCCTTGCCCCTCATTCTTCGAGAATCAGAAAGATTCTTTTCGAGTTTGAATTTGTTCATTTGGAATCTGGGCTCTTCTATCTTCTACTTAATCTACTTAATTTATTTATATTTACTTATATTTTTTGTTTTATTCTTTATTTCATTTCGATTTTCTTTCCCTCTATTTTTATTCCCTTCCATCATTCCTTAAGTTCCATAGGTTTGTTAATCCTGTAGAATCTGACCCATTGATTTTTCGTTCAAAAGTACTATGTGAAACCTTCGAATCGCGAACCTATTAATGAAGCAAATTCAATGAAACAACAACTGGTACCATAGAGAAGTGGCCATAAACTGGATAGTCTTGACCAATTCGAAAGATCATTCGATGTAGTTGAGATAACTGAATTGGGGGTCGTTTGGTCAAGTAACGTAAACTCAATCAAATTCATAACTGTCTCAATGTAATCTTTTTTTTCTTTTTTATTTTGATTGTCTGAATATTCAGCTAAGACCATTCCAATGCTCCTTTTCGCCATGCATAAACTAAACCAACAATTGGGATAAGCACGAAAATGAAAGCTTGCTATATTCAGACAATCAAAATAAGGGATGAAATGAAATGGTATAGTTTATAGTTCATTTGTTGGTATATTCAGACAATCAAAATAAGGGATGAAATGAAATGGTATAGTTTATAGTTCATTTGTTGGTAGCTTGGAGGATTACAAACATACCCTTTGAGCGAAATGTGGCAAAAGGAAGGAAAATCCATAGACCGACCCCATCGTCTCCACCCGTAGGAACTACGAGATCACCCCAAGGACGCCTTGGGCATCCAGGGGTCACGGACCGACCATAGACCCTGTTCAATAAGTGGAACGCATTAACTGTCCGCTCTCCAGTTGGGTAGTAAGGGTCGGAGAAGGGCAATCACTCGTTCTTAAGACCAGCATTCTTAAGACCAAAAAGTCGGGCGGAAAAAGGGGGAGAGCTCTCTGTTCCTGTTCTCCCGTAGCTGGATTCTCCAGAACCACAAGAATCCTTAGAATGGGATTCCAACTCAGCACCTTTTGGGAAGAGTTGCTCTTTGGAGAGCACAGTACAATGAAAGTTGTAAGCTGTGTTCGGGGGGGAGTCATTGTCTATCGTTGGCCTCTATGGTAGAATTAGTCGGGGAGGCCTGAGAGGCGGTGGTTTACCCTGTGGCGGATGTCAGCGGTTCGAGTCCGCTTATCTCCAGCCCGTGAACTTAGCTGATACTATGATAGCACCCAATTTTTCCGATTCGGTAGTTCGATCTATGATTTCTCATTCATGGACGTTGATAAGATCCTTCCATTTAGCAGCACCTTAGGATGGCATAGCCTTAACGTTAATGGCGAGGTTCAAACGAGGAAAGGCTTACGGTGGATACCTAGGCACCCAGAGACGAGGAAGGGCGTAGCAAGCGATGAAATGCTTCGGGGAGTTGAAAATAAGCATAGATCCGGAGATTCCCGAATAGGTCAACCTTTCGAACTGCTGCCGAATCCATGGGCAGGCAAGAGACAACCTGGCGAACTGAAACATCTTAGTAGCCAGAGGAAAAGAAAGCAAAAGCGATTCCCGTAGTAGCGGCGAGCGAAATGGGAACAGCCTAAACCGTGAAAACGGGGTTGTGGGAGAGCAATACAAGCGTCTTGCTGCTAGGCGAAGCGGTGGAGTGCTGCACACTAAATGGCGAGAGTCCAGTAGCCGAAAGCATTACTAGCTTACGCTCTGACCCGAGTAGCATGAGGCACGTGGAATCCCGTGTGAATCAGCAAGGACCACCTTGCAAGGCTAAATACTCCTGGGTGACCGATAGCGAAGTAGTACCGTGAGGGAAAGGTGAAAAGAACCCCCATCGGGGAGTGAAATAGAACATGAAACCGTGAGCTCCCAAGCAGTGGGAGGAGAATCAGAAAGATGTTTCAGTTCATTTGGAATCTGGGCTCTTCTATCTTCTACTTAATCTACTTAATTTATTTATATTTACTTATATTTTTTGTTTTATTCTTTATTTCATTTCGATTTTCTTTCCCTCTATTTTTATTCCCTTCCATCATTCCTTAAGTTCCATAGGTTTGTTAATCCTGTAGAATCTGACCCATTGATTTTTTGATCAAAAGTACTATGTGAAACCTTCGAATCGCGAACCTATTAATGAAGCAAATTCAATGAAACAACAACTGGTACCATAGAGAAGTGGCCATAAACTGGATAGTCTTGACCAATTCGAAAGATCATTCGATGTAGTTGAGATAACTGAATTGGGGGTCGTTTGGTCAAGTAACGTAAACTCAATCAAATTCATAACTGTCTCAATGTAATCTTTTTTTTCTTTTTTATTTTGATTGTCTGAATATTCAGCTAAGACCATTCCAATGCTCCTTTTCGCCATGCATAAACTAAACCAACAATTGGGATAAGCACGAAAATGAAAGCTTGCTATATTTAGATGGTTTTACACAAATTAAAAATAAAATAAAATAAAATTTTACATGCACAATAAGGATTGAATGGCTTTATATCATTGCTTCCCAACTATTATTGATTCTCAGACACCAAGAAATTTTAACATTTCTAACTTTCTTTTTGTTGCCCAAATTTTTTGTTTGCTAACCAGAATTTTCAAGATTGTGTCATGCATGTATTAAAGTAACTAATAGTTCCATGTTGGTTAATCTGGTAAATATGAATTTGAATATATAAAGCTTAGATCTTAAGCTTTTGGGTTGAATTGAGTCTAGATGATATGCTTGGTTTGTTTTGGGTTGAATCATGTCCAATTAATATATTTGGTTTGCATCTACCAGATGTTCTTTAGTGTTTTTTTTTCATATCCTTTGCGTTCAGATGCTTATTCATGATTTTATGGGATTGTAAGTTATGATGTTTAGTGATAATTATTCCATTGATATTTAATGTAGCACTTTGTCAGAATGTTTGAGATTAGATTTATAATATGGGATCATAATATTATATCTGTTTATTGAGGCAATACTTGTCTTGATATTGATTCTTAGCCATGAGTTATGTGACTTTCACCCAAGAATGGAAATTGATGTGCTGTTCTTTTTCTAGATTGATGAGGACATTCTTCAGGAGGTAGTTAAATTGGGGTTTGACAAGAATCGTTTGATTGAATCTCTCCGTAACAGAAAACAGGATGAGGTACCTCATGAAACTGAATCTTCTATTGAATGAGCTTTTTTTAATTTTGTAAGTATCATGCATCTCTTAATTCTTAAACAGGCAACTGTTACATACTACCTTTTGTTTGACAATCGTTTCCGCGCCAACAGTGGCTATCTTGGATCAGATTTCCAGGAAACTATGGTATGGTTTGATGAGGTCTTCTGGTTAATAGTTTGTTTTTGTCTTCATTTGATTTGATGATTTATTTGGTCTTGCATGTTATATATATGAAACAACTGTAAACTCGTGCTACTCTAGGAATGTGGGTTCTCTCGTTCTTATCCGTTAGAAAATGCAAATCTAGCAATGACACACCGTATAGCAAGTTATATTGATCCTCCAACTACTGGTGTTAGGCCTCATATCCCTGCTGAAAGAAAATGGGCTCTCGGGCTTCAGGTCTGTAGGTTTAACCCAGTATTTTCTTCAACCTTTTGTCCTTCCGTTATGCTCCTCTCATGTAAAGAACAATAACCACCATGAATTTGCAGTCTCGAGCCCATCCTCGTGAAATTATGACTGAGGTACTCAAGGCTCTGCAAGAATTGAATGTGCGCTGGAAAAAGATTGGGCATTACAACATGAAATGCCGATGGTTTCCTGGCTTTCTTGATTCAGAAAGCATGGATAATAAACATCTGCATGCTACTGGTGGCTTTGACGATGAACCTTCAATTGTAGAGAGTGATAATGTGGCTGCAAACTCTCCCAATGTAGTCAAGTTTGAACTTCAGGTGTGGATTCTCCTTTTCCTTCTCTTTCGCACATTCTCATCTTCATGTTAATCTTATAGGGCATTTTTAATCATCATATCAAAGTTGGCAATCCCCTAAAGTTCCTTGTTTTATTTCATAATCATTCTTGATTCATCGGGTAAACTATTCCCTAGATAAAATTGTTGAAATTTTGAGGACATGAGACTTAGAAGATGCAGAGGCTATAGAAGTACCACCTAATGTTCTGCAAATTTCTATTGCAAATGTTGCATTTAAACTGATTTTGTATAACCATGACCACTCTTTCGGTGATATGTTTTTACGTGAAATTGATGCATCAAAGCTCTCTCTGCTGATCCATCCTCACGACATTCTTTGCAGCTTTATAAGACGAAGGAAGAGAAGTATCTTCTTGATCTACAGAGAGTGTATGGGCCGCAGCTTCTCTTCCTCGACTTGTGCGCGCTGTTCTTGGCACAACTTAGGGTGCTCTAGTAATAATGTCAGATTGCTAGTTACTGACTCCTTAGAATGTAAATATTAAGTAGGAGGAAGCAAGCACCATTTTCTCAATGTTTTTTTTTTTCAAAGTGTCCTTGTTAGGAATTTCTTAAAACTAATCTTAGTTCTTGTTTGAAAAAACTTGGAACCTTTGTATTGTGCTTTTACTTTGAAGTTCCATCTAAAACATGTATGGAAAGCATCAACGACCAAGTGGTCTATTGGTAGTCGGGTCTCCATTAGAATCCTTCATAAGTGGTGAGAGTTCGAATCTTAGGTGAGGGCATATTTTTGGGAGTGTGAGTAGTGGGTGTGTGCCGGTGATCCCACGCTCATGTGTGCGCGGGTTCCACCCTCACTTGCTCCGTTGAGGCTTGTACACGCCTCTGGCTTTCTCAGCGGTCTACCGTTCATTTTGGCAACAAAAAAAAAATGTATGGAAAGCTAAGCAACAACTGAAAAACAACACTTAAATTACTCTGAGATGAAGAAGTCGCAAATCATGAAAAATCTCTTTTTTTTTTTGTTTGAATGTGTGCATCATGTATTTCTCTATGAAAGTAGTGCATATTTACATCTGTATACTTATTTGTATACCTCTTGTAACACTGACAACCTCTATAATTAGCACAATTCTACAATCTAAGGGGGGAAAATCCATTTTACATGGTTATGCAAAATTGTAATTGGTACATTAGCAACTTGCATGGATGTGCAGAAATCTTCTGCTCTAGTTCACCCCCCTAAAAAAAACAAGAAAAGCCATCAAAGAAATCTCTTCGATGTCTTCTCTTTCGGATCACTCCTATTAACACTTCTGCCACCATAACCTCGGCGGCCTCTGGAATGAACAAACAGCAGCACCATTTGCATGATTCTGCTCTCCAGATTGATTACTTCCAATGGGAACCACAATAACTCTTGAATTGGATTATAAGATTGCGAAGTTTGTTTCTGCATTGAGCTTTCATGATCCAACCCTGCAAACCTCATATCCTCCCAATTCCATGCATCTTCTGGATTTAAATCCCAACCATTCGCTATTTGCTTCGTTCTTATATTCTGCATTGAATCTGTCAACAAAATTATTAAACAACCAAGTATGTATAACTTAAGCGAAAATACAGAATGAAATCAGATCATCATCAGCAAAGTTAACATTCAGTTTGTTTTGCTTCCTGTTGTGTATAAACCATTGATGGTTACGTTGTGTGAGTACTTCGAATTCAACGTCTCTCAACTCTTTTGTATCTCCTCCATGAAATTTCCACCACTGCAACATATTGACTTCTGGATTTCTACCGTCTCTTTTCACAGTTGCAGTTGAAAATCTCCCCTTCTTTTCAGTAAAAAAGACATGAATTGCACCACAAACAGTATCAGCTATTTCCACCTTTGGATGCATCTGCAAAAATATAGCATAGTACAATAATAAATAATACCTAATGCTGCCTCCCTCAAAGCTAAATAATATTTTACCTAATGTGCAAAAAACCCAAACTATTGAAGCAGTATCACAGTGATAACCAAACAGTCTGATGCCACTTAACTAGATTGAAACTACAAGACACCAACAGCTCATTAAGTATTGTCAGGAATTCACAACATGAAAAAGTAGCAGAATATATATAGTGGTTTTTAGATCTTTATACAAAGTTGTTGAATAGATTGAATACAAACACACATCATGCCAATAGCTTTCGTTCTTATTAACATCTTTTATTCAATCCAAGGAAATAAGAATGGTGACGCAGTAGTAGTGCCAAAGCTTGAGGTAAATGAAAATGAAAAGAGCAAATCAGTGGTAGCCAACAGGTGCAGGAAGCTCCCTCAGCTGATGCCCTTGAGCATGTATGTCCTACAAATATTTCACTCCATTAGAACACTTAAACATAATAGCTTCATAATTATCATTTACAAACATAGAGAAAGAAAGCAGTGACTATATATGCAGATCGACCTTCATCTCTTGATACATCATCAGCATTTTTCCTCTCCATATTGCAACTATCCATCTTAATCATATTTTATATTATTATTTCATTAAACTTGAACTATAGTGTCCAGTCATGATTTATCATTTTTTTTTTTAATTTTTACTACACAAGACAAAATCATTGTTAACCATACTCCAAGCAATGAACTAAATTAGATAATTTTGCAAAAAAAAAAAAATCAAAAACAAAATGTACCAAAAACTGAATACTTTACTAGAAACCTTATTAAATGATTAGTTTAATGTCAAGCCTCTTTTTTTATTATTTTATTTTATTAATTAAAGTGGTTTATTTATTTTTAAAAAAAAAATTTAATGTCAAGCGCCATGCCAACTCAAACAAAAAAAAGTTCCTCATACATTTTTTATAAATCAAATATATGCAATGCAACAATTCAGAATTCATCAATTCAATAGGTAAACATTAAAATGCATGACAAGTGACAAAATCAAGCTAAAATTCATAATTAGCAAACTAATTTATGTCTGATTATATTTTAGGACATACAGTCAATAGATTAAATAAAAGAATTTTATCCTAAAAGGTAAGTCAACTTAATGCTGGCTACCCTAATGCTGGCGTTGATGTTTGACATAATTTTTAACTTGCACAATGTATATATTAACAAATTATAATTAATAAGTAAAAATTAAAACACTAATGTGGCAAATTCACATTAAACTAAAATAAAAGTTTGTAATATAAAATAAATTTTAAACTAGTGGATCCATTGTATCTAAACACTGAGTTGCAGCTTATAACACCACTCGTTTATAAACAAAGGTTTTCAATACAAGAGCTAAACTATAAACCAACTTATATCTTTAAATAAATATAACTAAACTAAAATCTATGAACGTTCAATTATCCAAAACTAACATTGATAAATAGTATTTCTGTTTATTGTACTGTTTCAAAACAGAAGTTACTGTAATAACTGATATTCATCAATGTTAGCCGTTAATGAATCTCGATTCAACGGCTGATATGGATATTTTTTTTTATCTATAGACATGCATAGATGATTGGTTGTTATATATATATATTTATATATATATTGTTATGCTATCATACAAAACAAACAATCACAACAATCAAATGAAGGCTGCAAGTAATTTTTAATGTGCAAGTGGCAGTGAATGAGAAAGCAAGAGAATATGAAAAAAAGAGAGAGTGAGATCTAGGAGTGATAGTACCGAAGCAAAATGGTTGACATCACGGTGGTGAGCTTCATCAGCCCTAACAACCATAACGACATCACGCAGCGTAGCATTAGGGGACAAGCGCCAGTAATCAATAGCGATGGCAGGAGCTGGTGCATTCTCAATGTTGCCCTGATCCAACTCCTTCAAGAACTGAGTATAAGAGTAAATGGCCTCCTCTTCAAGATAACCAACCATTCTATGTGCCAGCTTGGGAGAAGCAAGGTAAGCTATGAAGTATGCATTAAAGAAGAGCCCTTGAACGGCAAAGACCAAGGCACGCTCGTACCACTTGGGCTGAGATACCTCCATGAAGGTCATGAGATGCATTCTCTCATTCTCAGCCTCTTCCAACAGTGCCCGGATCCACCCTCCACTTTGCTCAAACCTGCGCAGGGATTTGCAGTGGAGAAGCAAGCCGCCCACCATGCCTGGTACGGCTGCAACCGTCTCTAGCATCATGGCACGGCATCCATACCTCTTCTGCACAAACATTTGCATGTATATTGTTACTTGCTACTACTAGTTTGCGTTTTTATTTTTATTATTATTATTATTATTATTATTATTATTATAGATAAATCATTTCTATTTAATCTATATAAATATTTTAAATGAGTGGATAAACCACACTTTTATTCAACAACATAAATAAGTACATATAAAAAGACTGAGAACTGAAAAAAAGAAGAAGAAAGATGTAAGTCCTAATCCAATTAAACTAAAAAGACATCATTAGCAGTGATGTACTCCCAGAAAAAATATAGCAGATCAAACAAAAATGCATATATATATTTATATATAATGGAATATGCTAGTGCTCCTAAAATTTGTGAAGAGTAGTTAGTGTTGATACTCAGTTGTGAATAAATAAATAACTTTAACTAGCTTTTCATTGTACATACATGTTTTGGTCTATTTATCCACTGTAGTGGTTTGATGTGAATTAGTATATGATAAATTTGAGTCAGGTTATATTAGATAAAATGGTCAAAACAAACCAGTAATTTACTATATCATTTACTTTTCTTGTATTAAATATATAAAAAAGAGAAATTCCATAGTTGAGCCATGAGTAGTGCCAAAATATTTGTTTTGAAATATATATATATATATACACACACAAAATTATTAGCTACATGAGAATATTCACTTTTTATTACCTTAATTATAACATGATATTTTTATGTATTACATGTCTTACTATGTTCAATCTTGATCTCTAATTTTACCAACAATTTAATTTTTTTAATCTCAATTATGCATGAGATTACTAAAAGTTGTTTTTCAATTGTGTTTTTTTTTTAATGAAATCAATAACACAATTTATTTATTGTTACTCCAAAAAAAAACCGCTTATAAATTATATTACTTCTATGAAAAAAAACAAAGGAATAAAGTAAGAACCCAAATGAGATTTTAAACAAAATAATTTCCCAAATGAATTTAATATTACATGCACTCTATTCAAATCAAATTATAAACCAATTTATTTCCAAAAAAAAAAAATTATAAACCAATCAATACAAATGATATTCTAACATCAGTGAAAATTACAGATCAAATTCACAAGAATGATGATGTCTCTTCAATCCTAAATCATAATAAATCAAACATGCATTCCAATAATTACTATTACAAAAAAAAATAAAAAAAATCAACCATAATTTCCTTCAATCATCCTCATCCTCATCCTCATCCTCATTAAAAAATAATATCGGGTCTAATTGAAAAACCATGTTGAACTTCGGAAACAAAATGGAGAAAAAAAAAAATCATCAATAAAAAAGATAATTAGGGTTTGAATACCTTGAAGAAGATATCAGTGGGAAGGCGCAGCGATTTCACAGTCCACAGCGCTAGCTTGTCTCCCCAAGTAATCGGCACATGATGTTTCTTCAGATCAATCGACAAATTCGACGAATATGTATCTCCAGGCTACCAAAAATCAAAAATCAAAAATCAAAAATCAGAGAAAAAGAAAAACATTGAAGAAACTAAGAAGATCGAAATCAGAAAAAAATAAACAAATAAATTAAACACCTTAAAGCATGACCATTTCCATTCAGTACCATCGGCGTTCTTGATCTTCGGCGTAGAAACACCCCAATAGCTAGCAATGCCCTTATCGTCCTTCCTAGATCCATCGGCCGCTTGTAACTTCTCATCCGATTCATTACCACTTTCAACAACGCTGGGCGAGGCCTTCGTGCTGGCATTCCGTGATTGCAACATCAAAAGCGGCATAGAGATCATCGCGGACCCAATCGCCGGCGTGGAGGAGATGAAGCAAGGGCCAAGCTTTCTCATCGCCGGTGATGCCATAAGAGAGCTCATTGCCACGGAGAGAGAACGAGGAGATCGCCGGAGAATCGAAGCTGTTTTTTTTCCTTTTTGGCGGTTTTATCGTGAGAGAAGAGGCTTTATGTAGCGGTTGCTGAATGATGGCGATGCGTTATTAAAATGAAACGTGAGAATGACCATTTTACCCTTCGTCCTTTTTTTTTAAAGATATAAATTAATATAATAATAATAATTTTAAAACAAGAGTTAAGGCAAAAAAATATATATATAATTATTGTGAAAATAATTTTAAATAGAATTAAAAATATTTTTATTTTAGAGACGGAATTTGAAGGGTGGATCCGTCATTTCATATGATAAACCAGAGTTTTCTAGGCCTAATTTGGTGTTTCTTGGAGAGCAAGTTTGGGTAATTTATAGGGCCGCGTAGTTGACTAGTCAAGAGCGTGTCACACACACACACACACAGAGACACACGTGTGACAGGTTTAATTGATGAATTTACAAAATTACCACCCATGGGCCACGAATGAGCCCAACATTCAACAGAAAATAGGCTTTAATGGACTAAGGCCCATGTAAAACATGGTGTATAGTGTTTTTTTTTCCCTAACATGAGGAATAATACCATTGATTAGGGATGATATCAGTAGATATTTAAATCTATTTATTTCGAATACCATGTATGACTTTGTTTGAGTGTTAAAGTAGTTTTCAATGTTTTAAACAAAATTGTCGTTTATCTATTTTATTTATTTATTTATTTTGTTTAAAAAAAAGAAGAAGAAGAAATAATACAGTGTGATTGCCCTCTAAACTTACCAAACTTTTGCAGTGAAAATCAATAATTATGTAGAAGAATGGTAAGATTGTTGTTTGTTAATCAATGATGATGATGATGAGACTTGATAACCTTATTACATAATAATAATAATAATAATAATAATAATAATAATAATAATAATAATAATAATAGAGAAAGAAGAGAGTATGAACTTCATGATGCGTCTCCAGAGCATGCACAGTAAGCAATGTTCATCTTTGTTTAGAGTCCAATGTTGTTGTCACTTAATAGATAATAATCCAATGATAGAAAGGAAGTCACAAGTCATAAAAGTAGATAGATATAACATTGGAACTTAAAAGTAGAAGGGAAATATGATAGAATTGAAGGAGATGAACAATATCTAATGGCAAGGTTTAGGCAGCAGCAGTAGCAGCCTCTTCATGAAGCTGCTTAACCTTGGTGATGTAGTCATTCATTGCTTCCTCCTGTGATTTGCCTGTCAAGCAATGCACCATGCATGTAAATTTACAAAGGAACTTGCTTGATGAATATATACATCAAATTAAGCAAAAAAAATGAACATAATAAACCTTCAACAGCTTTCCAGGCATCCCATTTGGCTCTCTCCTTTGGACTAAATAAACCAGGGCGACCTCAAGAAGAAGAAAGTGAAAGTACATTTAATGTCAAATAATTAACTTGAAGTTGATAAATTACAGTACATGGCACAATGAAATAAATCCTGCCAATAACTAAATCCATCTGGATGTGCTGCTGGTTCAACAGAGGAAGCATGTCTTTGGCTGAACTGAATGAGTTATGTTCTTCTAGCCTAGGATGATATAATGATTGATAGTGAGGATGATAATTTGGCTAAGAAAATTTGAAAGTCCTGGAATTGGTTAAAACAATTAAAAAGAAAATAGCAGCTTAAGTTTTTGGCCATAAAAATTAGCTTAATTTTATGTCTTTTGGTTTCAAAGAGAAAACTATCAGCTATATCAATATACATAAGTAAAAGTTCACATGTTTATATGACCAATCTACTGTGTGTATGAGTGTGCATGTATATACTATGATAGTGAAGGATAAGTGAATGCTAGATTTGAAAATATGAATGGTAATTTGGTTGAGAAAATTTGGAAGTCCTGGAATGGGTTAAAACAGGCAAAAAGGAAATAGCAGCTGTAGTTGCTAACTTTAAGATAATTGAGGTATTAAGCTAATGTCGCTTACTTTACATCTTCTAGTTTCAAAGGTTGAAAACTATCAGATATATCAATATATTCATCTAAAAGTTCACATCTTTATGCTACCAATCTACTGTAGATATATATATGCTTGTCATGACTAAATCAGTTAGCTGAAATCAAAGTGGGTTATAATCAGTTCTCTGCTATAGCATTTGATACCAATACTTTTTCAAACATATAAATTACTACCAAGACTTGTTAGAACTTGATAGAGGTTGATAAGGAATGAATGGCTTTCATTAAGGCAAGAGGCCAATAAATAGATACAATTAGTATAGATACAAGAGTAGGTAGTATGTATAAACATAGCATGTACAAAGTATATGTATACATATATACTACTATACTAGTACTCTTACAGAACTCTTTACTTTATGAAAAAAAAAAATAACCATCATGGATGGTAAATATCTTACCAAGTCTATGTAACACATGATGTACAGTATAGGCATTAAGCCATTCTTAATCTTAACAGAGAATACCACATGATCTCATGTGTACACCAGCTAGTTAAAAGATTTAAAAGTCATGAGAAGTACTGATAACAAATTAAACAAAATAATTGATGTATAAAAATAGAATTAACAATATAATGGACTAAAAGCATTAATGACAAAAGAAGTGAAGTTTAATACATACTGGTATTCACAGAACCAACAGTGGCTTGTTTATACAGTCCATAAAGGATCAGCTTGTTCTCATTAGTGGTATTCTCAGGCAGAGTTTTGGCTTTCTCAGCATGCTCTTCAAAATCCTCCTAATGATAGTAAATATTATAAACATCAAAGAACAAATTTTTCAGAATTCCTCAAATCAATACTTTGATAAGGTCATCTCTGATTTAATTTTCTTAGAAAAATAAACTTTGAATAACATGAACAACAACCATTTGATTTATCACAGCCTAATTGAAAAAAGAGATAAACAAAAGGGATAAAAAAAGTGTGAAAAATCTACAAATCAAACATTATTGACTTGCAGATCAAACAATCAGATCGATCACTCAAGAGAAAAACACAATCAAATCAACAACAAAAGCAATATATATATATATATATATAAACAGATTTTAAAAACTACAATTCCAATCTGGTTCTCATCGAAACAATAGATCTGCGACTAAATCATTAAAATCAGAGTAAATAAACAAAGAAATATCATCAAATGAATTCCATAAAAAGGAAATTTTTCAATACCTTCAAACCCATATCTTGTTCTCAAGGATTTCTCTCTGATGGCTCCCTTGTTTGCTTTGATTTGATCAATTGCTAAGAACAATGGTCTCATGGATATATAGATAGCTTCATATATATTTTAGCCATTGATTTTATATTAATTACTGATATTGCCATTTATTTATTTATTTATTTATTTATTTATTTGTTTTTATCTTAAGATCCGTAAAGTACTCTGCTTCTGTGGTTAACCCGCACACGAAACAGCGCAAATCATCCACTAAAATTAAATTATAAAGGAATCCGAATCTATAGAGAATCATGTTTTTTAGACTTTTTTTAAGATAATTTTTTTGGAAGGTGTAAATTGATATTTTATTCTAAAATTATAATTTTAAAACTTTTCCTTTTTTGAAGAAGTTGCAAATGAGAAGATGCTAAGAATAAGCCATGGATGAGGGGCTAGTTTCTGGTCCCACATCCATCTGTATAATGGAGGAGGGAATAATATTTAATGGTGGTCCTTCTTTGGCTCAATACTAAATAGGAATTAAAAATATATATATATATAAAGAAAAGGAGACAAAGGAAATATCATTAATGTGGAATCTTAGAAAAGGAGAGACCAAATATATATATATAAGATAGTACAGAACTGTAATGGTTTTCACTGTAATAAAAAAAAACCTATTTAAACACAAGTTACAGTTGTTTTTTAAAGGTCAATATATCAAATTGATCCTGTATTTTACTATTTTGATCTTTTAGTCTCTTTTTACTTGCACATGTTTAACTTTTTGATCCCCATTCTGACGGACTTTTACTTTTTGGTCCCCATTTTGACAGACGTTTACTGGCGCTGATGTGGCAACATAAACATTAAATTAATCATTGGAAAGTATCATGATCAAACCATGAAAATGACAAGTCTGAAACTTGGTGAACTGAATATGAAACAAAAGTATATCATGATCAAACCAAAGGATATAAATTAAGAGTTTGGCATAAGAATGATCCATTGGTTCAGATAATCAAATATAAATTGCAGCCAAAATACAAACTCGAATGATCCAGTAGCACAAAACAGTCTTTGTCGCTTTGCAAGTCTTGAATTACAACAAAACCGATCAATTGCTAAAAACATTGAGAAAATTGAAAAAGGTAGAAACCATGCAGGATGACAATCTAAGAACAAGTTATTTCTTCTCATCCTTCTCTGCTTCAGCAGCCTTCTTCAACCTGGCACCCACTTGTCGTTGGTTCATTCGTTCAACACGAAGCTTACCATAGGCACTGAATGACTTCATCTCATCGGTCACCTTCACAAGCTCCACGGAAGGCTGCTCACGAACAATAGGCATGTATGTGCCTTGCACCTGAGTAGCAGTAGCAAGTTCCTCTGGAGCAGAATCTCCAGACTGAAACCAAGACAACAGGTCATTAGCGAAGTTTTGTCAAACTACTTATGACAATTGATGATACAGTTAGAATTCTGTTTAATCATTTCAATTTTTAGATAATATTACCTTGAACTTGCGTGCCCGTCTTGGGAAGATCACAAGTTTTGCCTTGTAAGTCTTCAGCCTCTGGACATTGGATTGGAGACCCTCCAGTGAGCGGTTCTTCCGGCGGTGATCAACTGCAATGCCAATAGTTGGTGCAAGTTTTTTTGGTATTCCCGCTGCCTGAAAGAGGAAGTTCAGAGAGCATGAAATTGTATGAATGACCTCAATTATCATTGAACAAGAAAAAGGTAAAATTTCCAGTATATAGATTAACCATGCTAAATCACATATTAACTCAGATCAGCATAAAGAAGTAAAGTAATTAACCTACATTTATCGTAAGTGTAAAAAAATATTAAAAATACTTTGCCCTGAAACTACTACTCTAAATTGGTCCTGATGTTCCAAGGTCATGCATATGCAGATTATATGGATGAAATCAAGAAATGTAGCCTGACCAAAATACAGAAAGCTGACTTCAATGAAAAAAGAGGTTCAGACCTAATAAATTTAACATCTTTCCCCACCCAACCAGATATTACAATTCCATTATTTCACGTTGGCTTTATGGGTTTGGACCATGGACATTCAACAGCACATAAATATAACATTCCCATCAAACACAAACACAGTACTATTAAAGAAAAGCATTTCCACGCAAGAATTCCATAAAAATCAGAAATAAAAGAGTTTTCCAAAAATTCACCTTGAGCTCTTCAAGACTAAAACCTCTACCAGCCCTAGGTTTCATATTGTACTTCAGAGTCTGACATTGAACAATAGGGCGAAGTGGTCCAGCAGTGGGCCGTGGGAAGATCTTCACAGCTTTCTTCTGTCTTGCTGGAAAGCCAACATATGAAAAACCCCGTTAGTCGAGAGTACAAGTCACGCAAATAAGGAAAATACTAAACAAACAGAAGGAAAGGCATTAAAGGAATTAGAATATGGATCTATTAATTGGCATTCGAAAGAGGAAGACAGTGGGTTTCCTACCAATGCGTCTCCTGGTCTTGCGTGCAGGCTGATTAAACCACGTCTTCACAAAGTTCTGCCAGTGCTTCTTGAAGTGCCCATTTGGCACAACATTGTTATGCTTAACCATGACTACTCACCTGCCTGTGATAAATCACCAGAAACAAACATTATGCAAATGCATAAGAATGTGATAAATCTGAGAAGGCAAAAAACATGCATATTTAACAAGATCAATTAAAGAAAATACAACATCACCATCATTTCATCTTCAATACTGACTATATAATTAAAATATGTTCAAAATCAGTGTAAACTTGAGAATCACAAAGAGATGCAATTATCAATTACATTTTCAAACAATATAGTGGTAACAAATGAAGTCCAATATTGCCTATCATTCTTTATAAGACCATCGAAATCATAAAGCATCCATCTACAAAGACATGGCAGTAAAATATTATCTCCTTCATCTTAGTCCAAACAACGAATATCAACCAAAACTAGAACACAGAAAAAGGATACAATTACTTTCATATAAACCACATTGATTACTAACCAAAATGGCAGTAGAACATCTGCTCTAACAGTATTCATTTCAAAAAGTCATATTCAACAGATCTTTTTGAACTGTCTAGGATTACAACCAGTGGAACAAATTTACAGCTAACTTTTGTAAAAATTAAAAATGCTGCATTTATTTCTGATTTGCAAAAACTAAAGTACTTAAAGATCATAACTTTGCAAAACAAGGAAACTGGGTGTATGCGCATAGATGATGCAGAGTAAAAAGTACTAAAAAATCATGTGCAAAAACATGGAAATCTTGAACTCATTGAAACTCAAAAACCCTCAACGTCAAACAAACATACTCTCAAGTACATCAAAACGATTCAATCGCACATGAATCCTAGTGCCTTAAACGCAAAGAAAAAGTGGGCAAAAATCCGAAGAGAAGAACATAGATTGCTAAGAATGCCATCCATGTACAAGATCCTAAAGCAAAGGCTTATGAATCAGAGAAAGTAAAGGAAACATGCAACGGAGTAGATTGGAGAAAAGAGATCACCGGAACTCCGTTGCTGGAGGGAGGCGCCTTTCCACAATTGCCAGAAATCCTTCCAACCTCTCAAAACCCTAGTTTTAAAGGCCGAGATAAGATCATGATTTTGCTGACAATTGAAATTACGAAACTGCATCAATTGTTTGCACGTGATGTGCACGTGTTTGCTGCTTTTCGGTCATTTCCTATCCTTTGATCACAACCGTTCATATTCATCGTGATATGTACATGCGAATCGTATAAAAACTTTTTTTTTCCACCGCGTCCTTTGATCACAGCCGTTCACATTCACCGTGATGTGTACTTGAGAATCTTATAAAAACGAAATTCTCATAGCTTTTTTCCACCGCGCATCAATGAGAGTAAATTTTTTATGTGGTCACCGTGTTATGGCTGATTTTTATTTTTATTTTTTGATAAAAGTGGATAAACCACAAATTTATTGAAAATGAAACACTGCGAAGAAGTACAGTATATATAGAAAGGGAAGTACAGAAACTCTCACCAGAGTTGAGGCACAAGTACTACAAGAAACATAACAAGGAAAACGAAGAACGATAAGATAAAATAGCTATGAAGACGAAAGCCACCAATAGGGGGTACATGTTAACAAAACTGACAGTGGAGAACTCTACTCCAGAGCAGGATTAGGATCTGGATCGCCAGAAATGTTGGATTCCCTTGCGCTGATGAAGTTGATTGAGCGCTTGATTTTCTGAGTAGCCACAGCCAAAGACTGCTGTTGGTTAACATCGGTTCTCGAAAAACCGGGAAAAATAGCATATTAGCAATTTTTAAACATTAAAGAGTGAGCGGTCTTTGCAGAAAAATTGAAAAAAATCGATTATTACGCTCTAGCCAAAATATTCGAATAATAGCTCTAACACAAAGGTCCCAAGGAGGTTGGCATTGAGGTTGAATGGAAGTGATCCAAGTGGTCCAAATCTTCGAAAAGGAAGTTGGAATGGAGTGTATTTCAAAAATTTGTGAAAAAAAGGACCATATACGTGAAGTGTATGAGCAGTCTATGAAAAGATGTTCTACTGTCTCAGAGGCTCTATGGCAAAGCACGCAAGTATCTGTTGTATTTTGTAAGTTGCAACCTTTTTTGAAGAGATTTGTAAGGGTGAGGATTTTATCTTCCCAAGCAAGCCAGCAGAATAGGGTGATTTTTGTTGGGCATCTAATTTTCCAGAACTGCTTATAAAGTGGACAGCGAATCCCTCCATCGATAATAAACTTGTAAAAAGATTTTACCGAAAAGGTTCCACTTTTATTCAGAGGCCAAGTGTAAAAGTCTTCTTGTCCACTTGAGCAATCATGGATTACCTCCAACAGAGATGTAAATTCATCAGAATTACTGTTGAAGAAGAGATTTACAGGGGAGTATATTTGTTCGGTAATCTGACGAACCGTAATCCAAGGGAAAATACATTCATTAAAAAAAAACCATTAGATATTAATTTAGTTCATTGTATTTTAATTTATTTTTTTTATCATTAAATATTAATTTGTTTTCGCCGATTGGTCACTTGGATTTTTCGGTCAATTTTAGATGACGTGGAGGCTGGAAATGCCATGCCATTTTTTTTTAATATTTTCTCTCATCCCAGCTGGAGAAAGGCTGCTGACTCAACTCATTTTTTAAAAAAAAAAGTGACGTAGCATTTTTTGCCGCCACGTCAACTAAATTTGCCTGAAAAACCCTAAGTGACTAATCGGTTAAAACATATTAATATCTAATGACAAAAAAAACAAATTGAAAACCAAAATGAAAATTAGCCATAACACAGTGATCATATGAAAAATTTACCCGCATCATTTTCTCATCTTCATCTTCTTCCTTCACCGCCGGAGATGGCCATGGATAGGGAGGTCGCGGAGCAGTGAAGCAGCTCCTTATGAAAAGCATTTTGTTCCTTGTGAGAAGCATAATGAATTCATGGCAGTTCTGTCTATCTCTCTCTCTCAGGCCATGGAAAGGATTTTGTCTCAGGTCAGTCATAGAGTTCGTTGAGCTCACTAATACAATAATAACTACTTAGGATGTTGAAATTAGTTAGTGTGGAAACATTTTATTTTATTTTATTTTATTTAAAAAAAAAAAGGTGAATAAACCATTTTAGTGTGGAAACATGGACATATATGTATCAGAACAGCCCAAAGTCTTTCACCTGAGGGACATCCCACACCGAAGTTCATATATATATATATATATATATATCTCTTGTACGTGTTAATTTCTTTGTGAAAAATGATATTATTAAAGTCTTGAACTTTAATTAATTGCAGATAGCTTCTCATGCAAATATATATATATATATACTTGTGAATCTAATAAATGTTTCTGGTCCTCTTCTATCTTCTACTGAGCATCTATAATTAATAATGTAATTCAACTCATCAGTGCAAATGCTTCAGCTGTTTGTCTTCCAAGCGAATATATAAAGGCATTAATTAATTACTAGCTTCAAGCCTTGCGATGGCCAACATGAGCTTAATGCATGTTTGCATGCTTCTTTGTACCTTGTATTTTAATGTGGATGTTATGGTCCTGCCTTTTTATTGAACACACGTGCATGATTTGTTCGTTAATTTCATTTTGGAAGAAAGCTATTTTAAAAGCCGCGTGCCTCTTATTGCTATATAGCCCTTGGCAGTTATTAAGGTGCTAAACTTGTTTAAGCACTAGAACGCAATTTAATTTGAATTATTTTTTTTTTAGTAAGGCAACCAGAGCAACTCCACCAAAAATTGTTCAAGGAATAGACATATATAATATTACGGCCGTTGTAATAGTTTAAATTAGATAATTTAATGTAACTTGAAATTAATTACAAACAATATAAACATTACAATGTATTTAAATAAATATGATTTTTATTACAGATGAAGTAAAATACATATTCAAGCTATTTCCCCAAAGCAGAGATATACTTAACTAAAATTTTATTACCATAGAACTTTTTCATGCTTATACGAAATCATCTAAATTTTATGTTTTTTTTTTTAAAAAAATAAATAAACCATATTCTATTATATAAAAATAAAAATACTAAATAGAAAAAGAACAAGTACAAAGACCTACACACCTTAACAACACAGACAAATTAAGACACAAAATAACCTAAGGGACCCGCACAAATCATAAGAAGTGGCACAACATAAACAGACGACCAACAAAAGAAAGAAAGAATAACGTTAATAGGCGCATACGTATCGAAACCAAACTAAACTAACTCATGAGCGCTAGAAAATCTGAATACAGCATTACATTCTGGGATCTCCTAGCGAATATATATATATATATATACACACTTAAAAATCAACATTAACAAACATAGCGCTCACTAGCAATGGCGAGAGGAACATCACCTCAGGAGGCACTGATGCTCAAAAAGAAATTGTTAACGGGTCTGAGGGTAGGGAGCCAACCCACAAATCCGTTAAGCCGCTAGGAGATTTCATATCGGATCCAATAACAAAAAGAGACCCGTTAAGACAAACCTCCATCGCGCGCGTGGGTTTCTTCCCGACAACAAACTCGGAACTTTCCACGCATTCAATAAATTCGTCATAAAAATCAAACGAGACCCTTTCTCTCAACTCTAGACCTTCCCTTTTCTTTTCCAAAACCCTAATTTCTCCGCGAGATCCCCCACTATCGATCGGAGCTCGCGGAGAGGATCTCGTGATCGCCATGGATTCCGGCTAAGCTTCGCAGCTATGGATTCTCAAGAGGTTTTGGAACGGGAGTCGGAGCGGGGAGGAGAAGGTTCTCGCTTCTTGGCTCGCTGCTGTTTCAGTGTGTTCTTCGTGATCGCGGTCTCGTTCTCCTTGTCCTTTTTGTTTGGTTTAGTTGCCCTTGCGATCGGTAGTACATCAGCTTCGCCTCCTGTGTCGGTTCCCGCCAATTGCCGAATCATCTCTAGCAGTGAGTGTTTCCTGATGTTTTCCTCTTTAGGTTTTGCTTGGTCTCCGTTTCAGAAATCAGGGCTTCGTTCCTAATTGATTGATTAAATGGGATTTCAATCTTTCGGAGCACGGTAATCGCGGCTCAAATCCAATTTGTTGGAATTTATTGTAATTTGATGCGGCTATAAGAAAAATGCTGTCCTTATTTTTTGTGGATTTCATTCATTAAATGGCTAGACAAACTGCACAGTAGCTGATGAATTTCTGTTGATTTGTTTTATGGATTGATTCATTTATATTGGGAATGTTTTCGTGCGGAATCTATTGCAGGTGTAGATATTAGGTTTTCAAAGGTTTGTGAACTAGGATTGTTAAATTATAAAGCCAACAATGTCTTTTACCCTTTGGAGAGAAGTAGATTCAGATGTCGTCATGACTACTATTGGGCATCAGTTTTTGAGGTAATCATTCATTCCTGCCTGCCTTTTTGTTTTGTTTCTATTATTTTTTGAGTTTGGGGCTTTGTTAAAACAATGGTTTTTTTTTTCTGAGCGTCTGCTGTCGGCATTGGATTGTCATACAAGGGAAATGGTAGGTGCCATAAAAGTTGTTTGTTCTAATGTATTCATGAAATAGCTTATGATCAGAGTCGAACTTAGAAACACCTTCTCGTGTTATAGTTGATATGGAATTTAATTGAGTAGGACGAGGTCTATATATTTCTTTACAGAAAAAAATTAAAATTATGTACTGTGCTCATCAAGTATCTGTTAGTTTACTGCTTTAGTTAGGGATTCTATGTATCACTGTCAGGATAAAACTTTTCTTTGTCTTTACATATAGAGTAAGGATTCTACTGCACTTGTTATCGGCAGACTGATTTTGGCATTGCATTCCTTGTCCAGGTGGAATACAAAGAATATTTTTCTGGTCATCTACGCCATGCTATAGCAGAGTCTCCCAAAGAAGCCCTTCCTGTTGCTTGTCGGCCCAGTTTTGGCACTGCATGGCTGACAAAAATGAAGTTCAAGGTAAATATTTTTCATACCATTTCTTAAAAAACTAGTTTTGGCGTAACATGAGTAGATGCTGTTGTTCTTTTTGAACATATAATACGACAAAAACTTGTGATAGAATTTTTATCTTGCTTAAAATAATGATTATATGAAATGTACCTGTAGGCTATGGAAGATTCACTAAAACAACTTTGCAGTGTGATTGTTTGCACTTATATCTTCCTATTTCTTAGATTTACAGAGAAACATAGGCATAAATTAATGAGGAAACATTGGTTAAATATTGGTTCTTGAAATTATCTTAATTTCTTTTTTTCCCCCTCCATTTAACGTTCTCAACTTGCTTATATTACAGCATTCTCTTTCTTATTTTTTAGGTCAATGGAACATATAGCTGCAGGTATTCATTGGGTACTGGAAAAGCAGATATCTATCCCGATGAGCTTTTTAATTGCGAAGCCAAAGAGCCATCGAAAATAGAGATGCTCAGAAGATTTTTCATTTTGTGAGCCATCTTCTATTTCTGATAAGGATTTTCTAAGTCTTATATCATGCATCAGTATTGCCATGTATGCAAAATATTTTAGGACTACAATTGCTATATAGCATTTTGTTTCTTTCCATGATGAATTGGAAATCAGAACCTGATTTCATTTCTTTCTTTATGTACAAGACCCCTGATTCAGCTTTTACAATTTGCTTGCATTATTTTTAGATTCGAACCATCAATTTTTGACTTGGGAGGAGAATAAATACCAATTCTCCCGTTGTGGGCGTGGCCATGTATGATTGTATTGAGCATATCTTCACTAACCTATAGCACCTTTTATGAGTTAAACTTTTTTTAACCATTTTTTTACAACATCAGTTATTACCATTAAATAGTTTGAATGTCTTAGGATATGGAAAGTGTTTTGGATTTTATTTTGATAATGTATTCAACTTTATATGTCAACAGGTTTATGAAGTTGAACTTTTCCGCTGACAAGGCTGGTTCTGGACGTGAAATGGCACACTTAGTTGCAGGACTTGTGTCTGGAATGGTAATTGGGATGTGCTTCATCATTTTAATTAAGAGCCTAAGGATCTTGTGGCTCACCGTCACTAGGCACTGGGCAGCTAGGAAGCTCCAAATCAAAGTATTTGCAGCACGATTTAGGCGGGTTTGTCTCCTTGTTGCTTATATCTCTACCATGGGGTGGCTAACTATTCAATATAGCAAGATGGTTGGCCTGAAACAACTTTTATTTGAATCTAATCTCAAGGAAAGAACCATATAATTTCCTGGTGTAAGTATGTATTTGACAGACATGTCCTGTTATTGAATTGGAAGTATTTGGTGGAATTACATCTTTTCCTTGAAACTCATAAAACTATTTCCAGCTCATATTTTTTTTTTCCTGCCTCCCTTTCACCTCCTTAAGGATTCTTGTGGCTTCGATACTATTAAAATGAAAGTTAGATCCAGCAATTCCGATGGTTGTGGATGACAAAATAATCTGGTTTGGTCTTGTTATGTGTTTTATTTCCTTTCAATGTTATAAGCAGTTATGGACGCAAACTCCATGGATTCATTCTCTTTAGTTCTTGGTCTTGGTTGTTCTCTCATGATATTTTATTTTTTGTGAAGTTTGTGGAGGTGAGGTGACCAAACTGGAACCGGAAGTCAATAGATATCTAGAAGTGAGGGGCCACATGGGAAACATGCATTTTATCCTAGTTAATGCACAAGGACTTTGAGCAAGAAAGCGAGCAATCAATGCGGTAGTTGCGGAACGGGTAAGTAAGCTTCTCATCATCTACATGTTTTTAGCCAGGTTAAGTTGAATTTAACTATTTTATTATTGATTTTGTCAATTCATTGAGTCCTATCTGATTTAAATTCTTTTAGGAAATTCCAACTATTAAATTTAATAGTTCATATTTATGATCGACTTGCTTGTGCCTTTATGACGTGCTAAAGTGCAAGTTCCTAAGTTTAGATGTGAGGATAAAGGTCATTAAACATGAAGCAGTGAACATGATAGATGCATTCTGTGATAGAGTGCGCCACATGGGAGCACATGAAGGCAGCCACAAGCAATACATAAATCACAACCATTGCTTACGCATTTGATTGAAATTTAGATGCTGGAGAGATAAGAAACTGGTAATAGTTGAAACAAGGGACACAATCATGTTAACTGCTTAATAAGACGTTGTCCATCATGTCAATCATTGCCTGTCAATTGTAACCAAACAACACTCCACATGCTAGGAACATGCAGATGTGTAGGGAATGAGCTTACTGTTTGAGGGATTTTGTTCAATGTAGATCTAACCAAAAGTGCTATATGCCTGTTCAATAATTCATTTATGCGGGAGGAATTAAGTCTGTTCTTATAATAATATCAATCGTGCTGTTCACTTTTAACTTTGACACAAAAAAATATACTTATTTATATCAACAGATGTGCTGATAAATAAAAGTCAAGTTATAATATTGCCAAACCAATCTGACATGATTTACCTGGCAAAATTGCTTTTTGTTTGCATATTATTTACTCTTTCAATTTTTTTTTTTAAATTTCATTTGACAAGCCATTATGTGTACATAGGGAATACTTACACATACGGAATACTAAGGAAATTGAACTTTTGATTTTTTATGGGAGTTAATGGTATTGTCACTCATTTATCGGGGCAATAGTTATCTTTTGGTATAGGAAAACAAGACAAAATTTGCATGTGGCTTTAGTCATTAAGTAAATTAATTATCTTGATATAAAATTAATAATATATTAAACTGATTTAAAAAAAAATCTGTGATACCTCTTAAAAGTGAGCCAGTATTGTTCATTGGTTTAAGGCAAGTTTGAACATTAAAATTTTAACATTTTGTTATATTTTTCATTATAAAATATAATAGTAATTTTATTAACCTTATTTATTGATTAGTGCCTGGTAAACCATTATCTTTGGCTTTCAGTTATATAAATAATTTAAAGTCCAATAAATTAGAGGTTTTTTTTTTTTTTAAAAAAAGGACCATAATTGGGTTGCAGAAAAAACAAACACATCACAATGGGTCGCCTAAGTAATTGTTCCGTTTTTCATGAATTGGACATGGTGCATGTGTTAACATGCACGTTTTCCCATAACCAAAGGTTCCCACTCCCTCATAGATGCCTGCTTCTAAGTCATGTCCTTTAGTAATTCAGTAACAAAGATTTCTATTGTCACTACTGTAGTCTTCTTGTATTGTTCTTTAATTAAACATATATATATATATATAAATACTCCTATAAAGAAAGGAAGAATTAAATTAGAAGTCACATTATGCATGACATGTGGGGGAGTGTTGAAGCATTTGATGCGTGTGGACTTATTAATTATTATTAGTAGTGGCGCTCCATTTGGCACCGACACCGAGCATGCTAATGCTGTTAATTGCCATCATTCAGTTACCAATGTCCTTCATTATATATATTAATGCAACTAACATCATTACATTAATGTTTTTGTCTGCCTTGATAAGACTTAAATTATATATATGTTTCGATGTAACAAAATATATTATTACATCTTTAAATTTCAAGTATTATTATTGATTTGAACTAATCCAGTTTTTATTGTTTATTATATATTCAGAAATAATTTTCATTATAATAATTAGATTTGTTATAAATCTTGGTTGACGGTTGACATTGGGTAGTACTCCTACATGCAAAACAAAACTACGTCTTAATCCCTGTTTTCTAATTTAAGAAAAAAGCAAGGGTCCAGCTGTGAAAGATAAAAGAAAGCAAACGCGGAGAAAGCTCAAAAGAACAATGCTCCGTGATTCCCCACCGACATCGCTTTGACTTTGAATCCTGTTCTCTTTCAATCTTAATTATCTGCTTTTCCGTAATTTCACTTCTCATAAACCACTTTCTTTGAATTTTCCTCCACAGTGAAAACGGATCATGTTAAAAAAGATTAGAATGTTTTCAATACCGATTACCAAACCTGATTAGAAAGAAAATTATCCATATTTCTACAATACAGACTACTTTGCATATACAAAAAAATAAAAAAATAGAAAGCTAACAAAGTTTATTATTATTATTATTATTAATATGTTTTAAATAATCATGAATCCATTTACATTACTCAGGTTACCAAAACAACTCATTACTATTTTTAAGAAAAAAAAAAAATATTTATATTTAGCAGGAATATCACATTGCCTTGGCACAGTACTCAATCTCGCTTAAGCTAAAACCCCAACGAAAGTACATAGTACCACCTCTTCATTTTTATTATTTATTATTATTATTTTTTAAATAACTCAAGGCCCAATCCTTGTTTTTTAGCTCTGGCCGCCCCTCTCTCTAGATCTCTATTATCTCTGTAGATCTCTAGAGAGAGAAAGAAAGAGAGAGAGTGGGCACCAGCACCGCCAAAGAAAAGAATAAAAAGAGACAAAGGTATGGGCCCTTTAAATACCAGTGTATTCAATGCAGCTACTCCTCCAAGAGAGCAGAGAGGGGTCGGCATTCTGAGAGAAAGGAATTCTCCTTTTCCTTCTCTCTCTGAGAACGGGTTTGAGATCTTGGAGGTACTTGCTTCGCCCCCGAAGTTGGATCGTACTCTTGATCATGCTTTTAATTCTATGTTTCTTTCTTGTACTTGTTCTGATTACTCTGAGTTTCTAGATCTTGTGTTTGTTTTCTTTTTTTTTTTTTGAAGTGTTTTGATTGGGTTTTCGTGAATAGTTAATTTTGTGTTGTTTTTTTTTTCTTGAATTGTTGTTGAAGATGTGGGTGTTTAGCTTTTGAGTTTTGTTGTAATTCATGTTGTAGTTTCTTTTGAGTTTCTGGTTTGATTGTCAAATGTAGTATTGGTTATTGATTGATTACCTTAGTTTGATTTTCGAAAGGGGTGAAGAGGGTTTGTGTGTTCTATTGCTTTTTTTTTTTCCAAGTAATAGCTAGTTGTCGTGCTTGTTTGACAATTGACAGAGTGAGTGATCTTCATTTGATTTCCAAATGGTTTTCGTTGTTGTCACGTTGGCTGCCACGCATGGTGGATTTCTATTTTTTTAGTCTTACATTTTCTACTTTAGTTTGTGCATGATGTTTATTTAGATCTTGTTTTGGGAACCTTACAAGAGAGGACTGGCTTGTGGCTAAAGATATGATTAATAGATGCATACCTGTGCTTTGATAGGGGAATTTACTGTTCTTGTGGATGGTTTTATTGCCTTGTTTTTGTATATGGTTTAGTGCCCTTGCTTTTCTTTTTGTTTTGTAGCTTTTGTACCTGGAAGGTTAATTGGGCAAAGTTAAAAGGAGAAAAAAAAGGGTCTTGGTGGGGTCCTTAACTGTTGCTTGCATTGGATCTTGATTATGAAATCAGATCCTTTACTTGATCATGACTCCCATACTTTTTTCCTTTAATCACGGGGCTCAAACTTTATGGGACTGAATTATTGCAATGAGCATTTTATTTTCTTCATAATAAGTATTATTTCTTCTTCTTCTTTTTTTTATATGTAAGAATTTTGATGAGCCATTAAAAATTAATTGTTGCTTTTATGCATTGTTTTATGGTCAGATTTAAGTGTTGTTCATTTGATAGGAATATGGCCATCATATATGATAGGTTACTTGAAAAGGAATGCCTTTGTGAATCAATCAGATCATTGGTACTTTTGAAATATTTGTACAACAGCAATTCCCTTCTTGCACAAAGATTCCTGTTTTTAAAGGGTGTTGTTTGTTTTTTCCTGGTCTCAGTGACATTGTTTGAAGTTTTAGTATTTCTCTGGATATCACTCTGGTGGGTAATATCTGTCACTAGATATAAACTTTATGATATATGATGTGTTCTTGCATTTATGTTAAAAGTTCATATAAAACAGGGTTTCTCTGTTTAACTTTATGGTTTTGGTTTTTCTACTTAACATATTCTGATATCTTCTTTAATGTGTTTTCCTATGTAGGTGGTCTTTTAGAAGAAGGGAAAAATGAAAAGTAAGGATATGAAGCCAGGGAGCAATCCTGATAAATCATCAAGGATGGTACCCATGAGTTTAATGTTTGTTGTGCTTTGTGGATTTTCTTTCTATCTCGGGGGCATTTACTGCTCAGAGAAGAACAAATTCTTTAAGAAGGAAGTGGAACCGAAAGTTGAGTCTCGGAAAGAAATTGCAGTTCCCTCGTCGCAAATGAAGCCTATTGCATTTCCCGAGTGTGGCAGTGACTACCAAGACTACACTCCATGCACAGATCCAAAGGTACAGGGTTTTGGTACATTGTGTTGGATGCACATATGCTATTTATCATGGAGCTCGTAAGCGCCTCCTCTTAATAAGTATCTAGTTCAGTTAGTCTTCTCATTTTGTTCTAACTTTGATCCTTGAATAGTTGACAATTCTCACTATGATTTTTTACATGGTTGTATGATGATTTCTTGTAAATTTCATTGGTGTGCATTATAAGCTAGGGCAGGTTGTGTTTCTACCCGTGGCAGCATTGACTAGGCTTTTCTGCGCAAGTTGTTTGTTACCATTTGCTGTTGGTTATTGATTGTTTTATTTGTCTGTTCTATTCATCCTGCATTATAAGAGATGCAGCAATCTCATGATATTGGACTGTTTATGTTTAAATTTTGCAGAGATGGAGAAAGTACGGAAACTATAGACTTTCTTTCATGGAACGGCATTGTCCACCTATGTTTGAAAGGAAGGAATGTCTAGTACCTCCACCAGAGGGTTACAAGAGTCCAATCAAATGGCCAAAGAGCAGAGATGAATGTTGGTACAGGTACTATATACTTAATAGTATTATTCTTATTTGTTTCTCATCATTGTTTTGATCTGTATTACTCAATTCATTATGTAGGCCATTTGTTGAATTTCCCATTGTTTAGTTCATGCTTTCATTGAACGAATTTTAATGCAAGGTCATTTATTCTGTTTATGTGTGTGACTCAGAAATGTGCCATATAATTGGATAAACAATCAGAAATCTAATCAGAACTGGTTGAGGAAAGAAGGAGAAAAATTTATATTTCCTGGTGGAGGTACAATGTTTCCCAGGGGAGTGGGTGCTTATGTTGATTTGATGGAGGATCTCATTCCTGGAATCAAGGAAGGAACTGTCCGAACTGCCATAGACACTGGATGTGGGGTGAGCTTTTTTTAGATGCTCTGTATTGTATTGAATTTGTTGATTCATTTCATTATATTGTGTCTGGGTTCCCCTTGCATGGAATGTGCTACCCAGGGTGCACTTCCTGATAAATTTGACATCACCACTTTTAGTCGTTTCAATATTTTGTTACACTGTTTGTTTGTTGGCAATATATCAAGATGACCTTTTGCGTTTGAAACACATTTTTTTATGTATTGCCATCCTATGTTTTCTTCATTGCCTGAGTTCGGAGTATTACTTCTGCCATCTCTGTGGCTTTGGAGTACCATCCATAATTTTCTTAATTGTTACAATTTTACATATTCTTCCTCATTTCCATTAATAGGTAGCAAGTTGGGGAGGCGAGTTACTAGACCGGGGAGTCTTAACTGTTTCCCTTGCACCAAGAGATAATCATGAGGCTCAAGTACAGTTTGCCCTTGAACGTGGTATTCCAGCAATCTTAGGCATCATTTCCACTCAACGTCTTCCTTTCCCAGCCAATTCATTTGATCTGGCTCACTGCTCCAGATGCCTCATCCCATGGACAGAATTTGGTGAGTTACCTTCCTCTATGTTAGTCTCTTGAAAAACCAGTTGTTCTAGACTTAGGTGTCTCTACCAAATAAATACTTTTATGAAGTTCGAGGTAGTTGTTGCATGATAATGACAGCATTTGTAAACCTTTATTGCACCTCCACTTTACATTACGTTCTAGTAGAGCAAATGTTTCATTGTCCTAGTTATTTCAAAATCATCATTTTGTTCTTTATAATATAAAAATAAATCATTTGCAATGTTCTTCACATGTAAGATTTGGTGGCATTTTTAATCTCGGCTGTGTACCAGCAGCATTTGTTGGATTGATGTTAATCTTTAGAGTGGTGTAACTGAAGCCTATTTCTTGCAGGTGGTATTTATCTAACAGAAATTCACCGCATTCTTAGGCCTGGTGGCTTTTGGGTGCTTTCTGGGCCACCCGTCAACTATGAGAACCGGTGGCGCGGGTGGAACACAACAGTGGAAGAACAAAAAGCTGATTTTGACAAGTTAAAGAAGTTGCTAAGCGGCATGTGCTTTAAACTGTATAATAAAAAAGATGACTTTGCTGTGTGGCAAAAGTCTTCAGATAACAGCTGCTATGATCAACTAAGTCTGGATTCATATCCACCGAAATGTGATGACAGTGTGGATCCCGACTCTGCTTGGTATGTGCCGTTCCGTTCCTGCCTGACCATCCCAAGCCAAAACTTGAAGAAGTTGGCATTGAAATCTACCCCCAAATGGCCTGATCGGCTGCATATAGCTCCAGAACGCGTGTCCCTTGTTCCTGGAGGGAATTCTGGGTTATTCAAACATGACGATAGCAAATGGAAGGTCAGGATTAAGCACTACAAGAACTTGCTTCCTGCTCTTGGAAGCAATCAAATTCGAAATGTTATGGACATGAACACCCTGTTCGGAGGATTTGCTGCAGCTCTTATCGATTCTCCAGTCTGGGTCATGAATGTTGTTTCTTCATACGGCCCAAATTCCTTGGGTGTGGTGTATGACAGAGGACTAATTGGTAGCTATCATGATTGGTAAGTGTCTAAATACACACACACACACACACACACACAATAATTCTATAGTACCTTCAACAATGCCTGTCTGCTTAAATATGCATTTCCTTACTTTTATATGGGGTTTCTCTTAATTCATATTCAATGAGCATGATTTTGCATCTGTCCAATCCTACAGTTGATACTGACAAATGATGATGTTTAACAAATAAATCTATGCAATTAAACATTACTGGATGAATACTTCTACTGGTTTTCTTATACATGAGACCTTCATCTGAATTTAGTTGATCTGGCCACATGAGAGCCTTTGGCTTTTCTAAGTTGATAAGTTGTCTGCCTGTATCTGCCTATGCTGTGTTACAACTTTGCAAAACACATAAGCTTATGGTATGCAGCAGGTAACAGGTTTTCTCTTATGTTTGTTGGCATGTGGTTTTCTATTTATTATTAGATTCCCTATCAACATTTAGGATTTTGTTTGTTATATTCTTTTTGACATTTGATCTATATAACTCAAGCATGGTTCTCCTGTAGGTGTGAGGCATTCTCAACATATCCCCGAACTTATGATCTACTGCACCTTGATGGTTTGTTTACTGCTGAAAGTCACAGGTAATATTTACTTAATTGAAGAATATAGTTGTTACATCTACTTTCTTTAGATATAATGTTTGTTGATAAATGGCAAAGAATAAATTTTGGGCTATTCTTTATAATCTTTGATAAGCCAAACAAACTGATGATGAACTTCAAAAGTTCATCTATGGCATTTGACCAACCCTTTAACTGCAACTTACCTGTCCTTATGGTTAACATTGCTGTGTATCAAGAAAAATATTCTAGTCCACTTTCACATGTATATAGAACTTTAACATATGGGCTTTTGGCACAGTTGCACGTATTTATTTATTGTGAAAACTTTGAGATGAAACTTAGTAGCTGATAACTGAGCGCTTTGCATGTTGTTCCATTGCAACAGGTGTGAAATAAAGTATATGCTTCTTGAGATGGATCGGATCCTACGACCAAATGGACATGTGATAATCCGGGAATCCGTCTACTTTGTAGATGCTGTAGATATTATTGCCAAAGGCTTGAGATGGAATTGTCAGAAGCAAGACACTGAATATAGTAACACTGAGAAGGAAAAACTGCTCATTTGCCAGAAAAAACTCTGGTATTCCAAGAGTAGGCAGCACTGAAGAATATCATACAGAACAAGTAATGAGAAAAGACTCTAATTTACTACCGCATGAATACTGGCATCTGAAGTTCAGTGGTTGGTGGTGGTTGGAGAATGTTCATTAAAGAGCAGACTTGTGATTGTTTCAAAATATGGGTCTACTGCAAAAGCAGGTAACTCAATTTGAGTTCAGAGCAATATGAATAGTTTGTTTTAACTGGAATAATTCAATTCGTTAGTTTATGAATTTTCATTACTATTCTTTCTTCATACATAGAATACAAAAAGGAGAGGGAGGGAGGGAGGGGTTAAAAGTTGTAACAATTTATTGGGTTGTTGGGGGGTGTGAGTGAGATATGAGAGTCTTTGTACTATATATATATATATAGGCAACGTTTAAATATTTCATTGAGGGTATTTTATTAATATCAAATAAATCATAATTTGTAGTTTGTTTTGTGAGTGCATGTACTGCTTCAAGTTGTTTGCCATTTTTTTTTTTTTAATTTTAAATTTTCGTGTCAGTTCTGATAAATTAATTAGACGATAAACACTTATCACCTAGTTGTGTTTAACCATGTTATAAGGATGATGAGCTTTTGTTTGAGGTATAAAACTTATCTGAAGTTCATTGCGATGTGTAACTTGCCTTTTACAACATTGAACAAAGAGATCAACCTATTTGCTTGCCCTCACTTTTGAAATTAAAAGGAAAACAACCACCACCATCATGCCACAAGAAAATTGGATGAAACCAGTAACTCTCCTTCCATATCATCTCTTTCTTTACTTTGTTAGTTTTTTTTTTTAAATAATAATTTTCTTTTTATCCTTTAATCTTTTGTTTCACGTTTAAGATTATTATTAACCATGCGATTGGGGAGTAGTAAGAGAGGTTTTAGAGGTACTGAGCTTGTATTCTTTCTCTGTTTTCCTCCCACCAAAGCTTGGCACGCACTTCTCCAAACTTCTCTCGACTGTACACATGAATGAATGATCGAATGAATGTAAGATGATAAATAATGTTGATATATAAATATAGATATGATGGATATTATTATTATTATTATTATTACCTGAAACGGACACGACGGAGCTCTCTGGTGCCATCAGGAAGTTCTCTGATGGTTATGTAAACGCCAGGTTCATCCTGTTCCACCCACTCCGTCACCTCAAGATCACTAGCATTGCTAATGGAAACAGAGGCTGCTTCATCTCTAGACGATGTAGTTGTCCTTGAAGCCTCCACTGATGATGCCTCCCCTTTACCCATCCCTGACAAACCCCCAATCACACTACCAACACCACCACCACCACCACCAAATGCAGCAGCAACAGCTGCTGGGTGGAAGTATTGTTGCAACATGCTCTCTGATGGATCTGGAACTGACCTAGTTCCACCTCCTCCTCTTGGGGATAATGATAATGTTTTGTGTCTGCTACTGCTACTGCTACTTGTGTTTGGAAATACCCTCTCTTTGCTTCTGACATGATGATGTGGTTGGGTTTGTGTAGTGGGGCTGTCCCTTGCTGATCCTACTCTTGGGTATGATGAGTTCCTCTGCAAACCAATATGTGCCTGCCCCAACCACCCCCAAAACTCCCACTTTCAATCAATCTCATGATCTTCAATTCTTATTTGATTAGGAGGAGATTTCTACAATGATAAAAAACAACTAACCTCTCCATCTTCGGACCTTGGTGGAGTAGGAAGAGCTTGGCTACTAAATCTCTGCACATTGTACAGCTCCATAATGCGGTCATAGTTCTCCCCCCACCACCTCTGTGCTTGCCACTTGTTAAACATCTCCCGGCTAAAATGACACCACACAATAATAACAACAATTAATTAGAGAGATAAAACTGATATTAGATGTCATGATGGTCTGACTTTTCCTTTTTCTTTGTAAGAAGATTAAAAACCTGAAACGAATGCGTTTGAGATCGTTGCCAGCACCACCAGGGAGGGATACAAAGGTGATGTGCACACCAGGCTCAACCTGAGCCATCCACTCCTTTGGTTCACCATTGTCCTGCAGCACTACGTCGTCATCATCATCATCATTATCATTATAATTATCATCATCTTCCGGGGGAAAACCAATGCCACCAGAGATCCACTGACGGCGTTGCCTGGTTTCTGAATCCGAGTTATGACTATTAGTTGTGAAGCCCCAAGTAGGCATTGAGCTTGAGCTTGCTGACCGGACATACTTGCACTGTCCGCCATCTGATGTGCTGCCATCAGTGTATCGAGGCTGATGGCCTCGTTGGCGCACGCTTTTGCTTCGGTAGCTGCTCGACGAGCTGGCTCCCTTGCATTGCCGGTTCCCTCCTCCTGAGATCTTTAAAACTAGGTCTTTTATCTGTGAAGGGGATTCGAGTAAATTTAAGGTCAAAGTTTATGTCCGTAGTCCCAAACAAAGCATTGATTTTGGCCTTTGAATTGAAAACCAACTATATATATTTACATCTTTTAGTTTATACTAACTATCATCCATCTGTTTAAATGCAGCATATCCACATAAATTTTGGTCCCTTAAAATTAAAAACTAACATAATCAAATTAAAAACTATCATCCATCAGTTTATACTAACAATGTGATTGCATTTCATTCAATTTTTCATGGCAATATAATCAAATTAAAAACTAACATAGTATATATGACAGACAAACAATCTCTCATACTACATTAGAATTTATTTGGTCCCTTAAAAATCCAAATGAATATTCATATTGAATTCTTCACAGATTTTTCTAAAAAAATTTATGGATAAAACACAAATAAGTACGGATCTTCAAATAAATTTAATTATTATTTTTAAATGGTAAAACATTTTCATTTTCTCCAATACCCTTACAATATAGAAAGTATCTAATAGATCATCCGGAAATCATGTCACTTCATTGATGAATAGGCATTGTCTGTAGAAAGAAGCACACACAATGTTCAATCTTCAATGCCCTGTCTCCGCAACATGTTCATATTGTTCAGCAGGTCTATAACTTTACTAGGGCCTTATGTCAGACAAGATCTAACATAAGGAGGGTCAGCCCACGAGTCATCTTAAATACCTAATAGAGTTCACGTTGGCTTCTTTAATCATGTAGGTCCAAATTACATCTCTCTCTACAGTACATGCTATTATCCATCAGCCAATAACCACCCCTTCCTTAACCTCATAACTCAGTTCAAAATATACATAAAAAATAGCTTTGAAAGCAAAACACAAGAACGTCCTTTTTGGTTATTTTATCACATAAGAAGGAACAGTGTGGGCCTAAACAAAACCAAGTCCCTATATATATAAGACCAAGACCGCTTTATTCTTTTTACGTGGGGGCGCTACTACAGGCTCATGGTCCCCAAACAAGTTAACAATTCTCTCTTCTCTCTCTTAACGTCCTACCAACCAGCGTATCTCTCTAACAACAGAGCTCTCCTTTTAAAAAAAGACCTGGGTCTCTCTTAAAAATTAACATATATAAATATATATATACATAAATAAATCTAGTAAACTATCAGAAACAAAATAAAGAGAGGGCAGTCACTGCGGTGCGTGAAGAACAATAACATTAACACACCAGGCAACGAACCCACTCTTTTTGGACGAACATGCAAAAAGCCCACACAAACACTAGTATGGGCTTCTCCCAAACCGAGGGAATGAAAGAAAGGGACATGCCCTCGTCCTCCACTTGACCAACTTTAATCCTCCCTACACTACAACGGACCACTCTCTGTTTTCTTTTTACATCTCTCTTCTTTTATTTCTTTTGCACATCCATCTCTTAATTTATCCCAATTATAATAAAGAGCTCTGAGGTGTTTCTGTGACTGGGACTGCCAGTAGTAGTATATCAATATCACTATCTATATCTACATCTAAATCTATGCATGTAGGGTATCAGAAGAAAAAGGGTTATGTTGGGTATTATCTTTTGGATCTAATGGTCCCTGTCTATACACACAACTACTACAACAGCAGGGTAGAACCAGGAGAGAGCAAGTATCAAGTATAGGTAGGGGAAACAAGAAGAAACCTGAGATGTGAGGCTTTTCACGGGCTCTTTCGTACCGGGAGCACGCGAGGTGCTGTCATCCTCGCCATCATCCAGTTGTTTTGAACACGCGATGCAGGCCAACATCTTATGAAACAGAGCATGAGACAACAGCATTTCCACTAGTAAAAACATACTAGTACTCATAACAAATATGATTCTACAATCAAAAACCATAATTTCTACAGATAAATACCAAAATTATGGACTTGGATTTGCAGCACCAGATGGAAATGGGGGTAGTTTGGTCATTTGAGTAGAATGAAATCAGTGACACGAGACGTACAAAAGAACAAATTTTTCAGAGGAAAATAATAATAATAATAATAATAATGATAAAAAATTAATAATAAAGAAGGGATTCTGAAGATGAGGATCATCTGGCTAAATTGGATCGTTGGTGAAGGGAGTGGAGGTTCTGGCAATGAGAACAGTGGGCACGGGATGCCCGAGAGAATAAGCAAGCAGGACAAAGAAGGGAAGCTGGGACCCCATAGGAAGGGAATCTGGAGCTCGGTTTGGGCTAGAATTGGAGCTATTAGGGGACCTGGCCGGTCTCGATGGCAGGCAATGCCTTCCTGTCTCCTAGCGCCAGACTCCACAGGAGAGAGCAGAGAGAAAGAGATGGAAGAGCGGATTTAACTCTTTGGTACTGTGATTTCAGAGAAGAAGAGAAACACTTACCTTCGATTCTGCACACACGTCTTGATGATTCCTTTCCCACTAGCTACAAACTCTGCAAATATGAATCGTAAATCACATCACATCGATCAACAATTAAAACGAAAAACAAAAATTGAAAATCCAAAGCGAAAGAATCGAGAAATGAAATCAAAATGCATGATTAGCTCCCCGCTCACCTTCGTCGGATAACAAACCCTAACAACAAATCTATCTCTCTCTCTGAAAAGAATAGACGAGGAATGGGGAGTGAGGAGGAACTGAGGGAGCTGAAGAACCCTAGATCTAGAAACGACGTCGGCAGCGCCGACGCCGGCCACCGTAATGGAAATTCCGGCGTGGATCTCGGCGAGGGTTTGGGCGAGATTCCGATCCGGAATCGAGTGTCCGGCAGCGATAGTCCCGTATGATCTCCACTGCCGCGAAATTTATAGGCCCTCGTTTCTAACACTGTATTTCTTTTGCACCATATTAAACAACCCCTTAAATTCCCTTTAATAACAGTAATGCCACTCTGAATCTTTCATTTTAGAGAAATAACCTAACCACTATGTTATGAAGCATTCAAGAAAAAACAGACAGGGATTATTTTTGAAATAATAAACACTTACAAAAATTATGTATATATATGTACATAAAAACTTAATAAAAATATACATAGATTAATTGATTGTGTCTAATAACTGAAATAAAGTGTGGCACTCATTACAAACTTATAGTGTTTTCTAGTCAAATATAACATAATTCAGGATGCATATTATGTCATTGATAATCCCTAAGATTATAAAAATAAATATTTATTTTATTTCATTTTTTAAATATAATAATACTGATTTTTTTTTAATCAATATTATATTGGATCAAGGAATTATAACAAAAATTCTTTGTTATGAAAGCCATAATGAATGAATAATCACCCAACACTTACGAGGCAATGGTGCTTTAATCCCATTTTAATCCATAATAATATAAACACTTGCTATTTATATTGCAACAACAAGGAATGATGAGCTCTATGCATGAACAATATATATATATATATATATATTAAATATAATAAGAAGGGAAGAATAAAAATAAAAGGGAGAAGAAGGGCGCACGTGTTGTCATGTACGTAAACGAAGGGTCGGGAAACAAGGCCAGGCATCGATTCCATGATACGTACGCCCTGCATTTAAGCGTGCATGAGAGATGGTGATAAACGACTTATTTGACGGTATTGATTTCACCACTCAATCCATCATTAATGTTAACAAACAAAATAGTGTCTCAAAATATTATAAAATTATTATGTTTTGACTGAACTTGATAAATGCATGTCAAAAGCAAACACTGACATAGAACAAATTTAATAAACATATGTGTTCTCTTCACATAAGTTTTGAAATTCAATAACAGGAGTAAATAACTCAATATTGATAGATATAAAAAAAAAAAAAAAATGTTGATAATATCATAAGATTATTATAAATATATAAATGTTTTTCATGAATTATTACAGTGTAACAAGAGATACTTATTGGAGGCATTACAGAGAAGATGAACAGTGTACGAGCTACCTGAGCATGTGTTTAGGTCAACCAAGACTGGGGTAACTGTTGTTTTAATGAATAATAAAAACGGTGGGACCCACTAAACACCACAAAAACATGAAAAAACCATAAGGATGGATTTCTTCTACTGTTGGAACAGAAGGGTCAAACTTACATTTATTTATAAGTCCTGAATTATATCACATAGTACATTAGAGGGGAGCATGTAGATGATGAGCTTATTTATATTATTAGTTTATTAGACTAGCTTGACATAGACATTGATGCGGATTTGAACCATAATTAAGTAAGAACAATGGGCAAAGATTAGATCAGGTGACAGAATGTCATCTTTATAACTTTTGTCTCTTCTTGTAATCATGGTTTAAAGCAATAACAACACTTCAAAGAAAGAATAAATCACTCTCATTAATGGCATTAATTTAATGCCACACATCCCGGTGCACGGTCAGTCAGAGCAGCGCACCGAAGAAGCACGTCGCATATTGTACGGAACGCCTGCCGTTCCACCACATTTCACCGGCCATCGCCAGTTATCCTTTTTTTCTTTTTTTTCTTTTTGAAAAAAATTTGAAACCTTACAAGTATATTATATATAAATATATAGTTAAAATATTTCACTGCTCAGTAGGATCACAAAGAGAAGGCTTGACTGGCGGGGCAAACCAAGGTTTTTTTTTTAAATATATATATAATTTTTAAAGAAAAGCGAGGCAATAATAATAACAATAACAATAATAATAATAATAATAAAGCGAAGCAGGAGATGGAGTTCATTTTACAGATGGCAAAATTAGGACAGGATGCTTTTCTTTTTCTTTTTTTCTTTTTTTATAATTCAGAAAGTGTTTTTCCGGGTTTTTCTTAACTGAGAAAAGTGAGAGAGTCAATAGGGTGATGCTTGGAAAACAATTTGCTTTGCAATTGCCAAATGCTGTATGAATGGTAAAAGCGAGGCAAAATTGTTGATTAGATTGATGGATTTTGATGTGGCTTGCTTTGTTTCCCAACTTTGATGCTAGACAAGAGAACTACATGACTATCTTTTGTACTAAAAGAATTGAGTGCACTGAGCCAAGGTCTCATCAGTTGAGCACTTGGGACTAGTACTTTGAAGAAGATGGATGGATAATGCCATGGTTTCACATAAACCGGTACAAATGCATGAATCTTATTGGTGGTGAGACTTACAAGAGAACAACCTTATATATATAAAAACTATAAAGAAATGCGTAAAAAAGAATGTCATGCAATATGTCACCCACTTACTTAGTCAACTAAGGAAATCAATAAAGGGCTTCATATACCAAGAACAATTAAGTAGCTTTATTTTCGCTTATCTGTTAAAAATAAATAAATTAAGTTCAATCATAAGGTAGAATCAAAACATGCTTGTAGTTTGGAGCATCAGTGTCACATAAAAGTATTCAAAATCACTGGTTAGGTAAAAGAAAAAGAGAATCATGAAAAGGAAATCTGCAACAAAAACACACTTTATATTGGAGAATGACAAACAGTATATCAAACAATTAACATCAAAAGCTAAGAGGCTCATTGACAAATGTAGACATCTGAGACCCAAGCCTCTGTTTAAATGGTGAAAATAATGAACAGCCACAAACTAGTGAAATCAGGCAGCCCAAAAATCACTATCTTAAGAAGAACATAAAACTATGACCAGCCAAAATTGCCTGTCTCTCTCTATTTATATGTTCACAGTGCACAGCAAGAAAACAAAAAACATTACTTGCGAGCATGGTTCAACTTAAGACATTTGGAGTAAATATTCAAGTGATTCTTTCAAAGTGATGTTAGTCACACAACATGAAAGAGAAGTAACTCATCCTATGCTGCAGTTAAATTAAATCTCTAGTTCTAATTTAAATTAGAGAAACACAATATAATATACTCTGATTCAAAACAAAACTGAAAGTCAAGATGTTGAAGATGAAAACTGATCCATATATCAAGAATAGTTACAGGCAGCATGGCAATGTATACTACGATCACAAGGGGACTCAGAGCATTATCCTAACGTAAGGGAACAATATGTCCTTTTGATGATTAAGTATGAAACATCTGCCATTCCTTAAAAGAATTGAAAGGTTATTCTCCAAACTCAATATGAGAGAAAAAAGCTGGCCCACGTCTGGAAAATGACAACCTTAGCAGAACTGAAGCCCAAGGACAGAAGATTAAAAAAAAAAAAAACACTGACATAAAAACACAAACACACAATCTCTACCGATTCTTGTTTTCAGACAAAATACATCCAGACTGGGTAAGACTAAGTTTTGAATTAGAATTTTGAGTTCCCATGAAAAGCCTGAAAGGCTTAGTGATGACCAGATCCTACGTACAACAATAAGACCTAGAACAATTAAAGGCCCTGTCCACCTATAGGAGTATTCAGTATAACCAAAAAAATACCACGCACCATGACTATAACACACTACACTAACATCCCTTGTTGAGCTCATTTTACTAATAACAATTCATGTTTACAAATGATCCTGAACAGAAATGGGCCTATCCTAGATAAATTACTTCCTTTCCTGGATTTTTTTCTTGTTTAATCAAGGTCTGAATTCAGACAGATATCAAAGTTTGAACAGAATATACATTCATAGAAAGAAACAAGAACATCCGCCATTAAGTTTGAACAGAATATACATTCATATACAGGTAATGTGTACCTTTGCCCTCAACACTACTGCTGAACTCTTTAAATTTCCATATTCTTCAAGACAATGCCAATGAATCAAATACCTGATTTAGGAGCTAATATTTGTGACAAGAATCTAAACAAATCAAGGTTAGCTACCAGCATTAAGAATTGCGACCATAATCCAAGTAAACAGAAACAAGTTGAATAACTATCCAAAAAGGAAGTATATAGCAATGACAGGCAGAGTTTAGTGGGAGTCGCACATGTAAAGGACTCCTATCGACAGAACTACGCGCTATTAACCGGTAGGATCAAAGAACAATCGGTATTTCACACACAAAGAAAAGCCACACAATACATAAGGATCCATGCATTTTGGAGCAGCAAAAATCTAAGAGCCTCTCATCTGTGAATATAATACATAATTACCAAGAAACATGACGTGATTCTCAACCCAAAGGGGGGAAAACAGAGAACAAAAACAAAGAGAAGCTTATCCGGGTCCTTACTTCTTTCCGCGACCCCAGAGAGACTCCCAGAAAACAGGCCAGTTCCGGCGCGCTTCGTTCCATCCAAGCAGAGATCCCTCTCGGAGTGGATCCCAGCTGGCCGAGACAATGCCATAGCTAACCCCAAGAAGAGCAGAGCCAAAGAAGAAGAAGGACACAATGAAGGGGATCCAAGTAGGGACGTCTATCTTGGCCACTACTTTGAGGTAATAAAAGAATGGAAAGAAGAGAAGACCCACACCTAACGGAATGCCAATAGAGAGCCCCATTCGGCGCATCATCCGATTAGTGACCACCTCCGGAATCGTGTCGTCTTCTTTGGCGCCATCTTCATATCCTTCATCGTCATCTTCATATTCATCGGGTTTGGTGCGCTTCTGCTTCGGTTTCTTGGTTTGGGATGGGGGACCGAAGCCCTTGGGACTCTTGAGGGCTGAAGGGAGGGAGAGAACTCGAGAGGGAAAGAGAATTTGGTAAGAGGTGGAGGGCTTGGAACGATGAGGGGTTTGGAGAGAGGAGAAAGGTGCTGGTCGGAGGAAGAGCGATTCCATTGGCGAGGTTTTTCTAACCTATGGCGGGCAGCCAACAAGCACCTTATCCTCTTTTCTCATTTGGGATGTAAACCCAGGTCAATCATGATCCAAACCCAATCCATAAGAGCTGAACTAATTTATGAAAAATTGGCTAATTGGGTGGACCATTGCCAGACAAAGTTGCTTGGCTTTATTATTGGATGCAATAAAACAGCTATAAGTTTTGTATCACAAACTACTTCACTCTGTATGACGGTTTTAGAACTCCAACTACAGCACCTGCACCTTGTCTAAGGACTGCATTGACAGCATGGAGGAACATCCAAACATGTGATGAAACTATAACGAGAGCAATGATTATCCTATGTCCTTTTTTGGTGTAAGGTCATTATTGCATGCAGCTACAAAGACGACTGAAACTTAAAGCTGTAGAAAAGAACAAACATCAAAAACTTACATAGATTGCCACATCAAATTCAATGATATTTTGACCCTGATAGCCTTCCAGATGGGGTTGCTCCGCAATTACAACCTGTAAATAAATTACATTTATTTTGGTCAACATTTGCTTTGCAAGCTGGAGTTCAAATATATGTTATGACAGGAATACTACTACTAATCTAATGAACATTAATTTAAATTAACCAAGAAACTATCAGTCAATTATCCTACTTGAACACTGAAGGCATTGAAAACCTGAGCAATTAAGAAAGAACATGCAGGAGTTCTCACTTGGAATTTCTACAATCTGAAGGCCTGAGTGTGAATTACTGGATTGGGCTTGCTGGAATTCTACAACGGCTGCGCAGGTTATCAATTGCTTTTTCCACAGATTGAGCAAGCTCAGGAATCTTTTCTTTGCACACTGTCAAACAATAGGAATTTCAAGGCAGTTTTTCATCAGTACCAGAAAATTGTGAAGCTTATTAAAGGGTTTCTTCTTCACATACCACGAGTTGCGGTCGCTTGTGCTTCTGTGAGAAACTCCACATAAGAAGCCTATAAAATTAATACCACCTGTTGATCAGAAAATTCTTAAAGAACAGTGCATGCTTGGCATACTCAATAAAAGGAAAAAAAAATACACCACCTTCAACAAATCCATATTCTCAACTATCCTCCCAGACAGCTTCTTGTGTTCCTCCTCTGCTTCAGCTATCAATTGCGTACATGATTGTGCCTGCATCTGATGAGACCAAGAAATTGTGAGTATATAATACGAAATACTAGAATCGGTTTGATGACAATGAATAAGTTGCTAAAATCTCAATCAGTCAATCAGATAAGCATTTTATGATGACAAACAGAGGCTAGAAAACCACCCATGAATCACATTCATAAAGTGTATTTCAATCCATATTCTTAAGAAACATAATACAATTAATCCCTCCTATCCAAGAATGATTTTCATATAAGTACCAGCAAAGATTAAGATGGGATCATAGCATATCACGGGTGAAGCTAAATTCATAAGAATATCAAACTATAAGGAAATGAAACCATGCTTATAAAAATTCAAATTAAAACAATAAAAATAACTACAAATAAAGAACCACATGGCAGATCAGAAGCGAATAACAGTGGGATATTTGTAGAGAGGTATTTGCAGACAAACGGATGCTGGATCTAACATCGCATTCAAACCCTAACAACAAAATACAAGGAATCGATGAATCCGGCATTAGATCACCAAGAATACCTTGAAGCGTTTGGAGATCCTGGACTCGGAGGCGTTGATCTCCTTGAGAGCCTCAGAATGGAAGAGATCCAGGTGTCGCTTCAGGGCATTTGCTCGAGAGTTGGCAAGATCTTTCAGATCGGAGATGTTGGCTGGGGTTTTAGGTATCGGGGAAGCAGGAGAGCGGACCAGGGGCGAGGATGAGAGGGTTTTCTTGGACGAGGTGGCTCTGAAGGTGAGATCGAAGTCGAAGGGCTTACAAGGCTCCTTGGAGAAGCGTCTGGGGGACGACATTGGGAGCGGGGACCGGAGAACGCCGGCCTTCGCGCCGCCTCTCGGAGCTCTCTTCTTCATCTTCGAAGCCGCGTTTGAGAGATGAGAAGAGAAGAGAAGAGAAGAGAGAGAGATTTGCCGCCTTTGCCCGGGTATTTATAGTGTGGCGGGATACTCAGAGATTTCAAATTTAAAATTTAAATTCCATTTAATAGGGTGAAAGGATACTAATCTTTGAAATTTGAAAATACTCGGATGTTGATTAACTTGATTTTAGTCTTGAATTTATTTTTTGACATTAAAAAAAAAAATGTTGTTTTAATTTCTGATGCGTTATAATGTCTATTTTGGTATCCAATATATACCAATATATTTATTTTTATATATTTATTGTAGTTTCTAAACAAAATTATTATTTACATAACTATATGGTAATATAATTATATTCATTTTTGGTCCTTGTGTAATATCTCAACAAAAAAAAAATTTAAAAAAAAAAAATGAATAATCTATAGATTAGAAAATTTATTCCAAATCAAAATTTTCTTCATAATTCTAAAGACGAAATTGAATATTTGGAATATCATGACTGACTATGAAATTTTAAATGTTTGAAGAGGCAATCTGCCAAACAATGGAATAAAGAAAAAAATTTCTGTATTTATACAAACAGTATAAATTTACATAAAGAGAATGTATCAATCGATTGGGTGTTTATCAGCTTGACGAGAGGTGTAATGTGCAGAAAGCAAGAGGAGAGACAAGAAGGCACTTGCGACAAATATCGCATCAAACCAACGATGATAAAAATCGAATTGTATGTCGCCGCCAAGAACATCTGTGATGATCAACCTGCAACACAGAGTCCAAATTTCAGTAAATTCAAGGAAACATTCAATCAGAAATGGAAACAAAACTTCATTCAAAATTAATCAATATGCAATGCATTGCAGAGTAGTTCAGCAACCCACTTAACCCCTGAGCATTTATATTTTTCTATTTGATTGAGACCAACCCATGTCTAAAGCTTCAGACTGAGAACTAGATTTTGAATCAACCGATAAAAGATAAAAATACAAAAGCGAGTATATTACCTGTATTCGTTTGCTAAACTTTTCCTTATCAGTAGGATTGTCGACACAAAATACATGCCCATAATCTCAGACAGGAAAAGAACTACATTGGTGGATGATCCACTCCCAACTCTAGAGACAGCAAAGAAGAACTGCACAAGAAAAAGAATAGATAAACTCAGTGGCAAGAATATAATATCAAAAACCACATTTACACTTTTCTTTATTAGCACAACATTGAAGCATTTCAGATATCTTCATAAATTTATTAGTATTAGCTCTTAAATTCCATGATGAATCATATGATGCCCAACAGATAGAAGAAGAAGATATTTACCTTCATGAGGTTTGTTAGAAAGCCTCGAACAGACATGACAATCAGCATCCCGATGAACAGCAAAGAAATATACTGGACAAACAATAAACAAAATCAAAAGCATCAGCAAATTCACCAAAGGACAGATGATTCATTATGTATAAACTTATGCAGAGTGCATACACCTGATGGTCAGCAGACAACATCATATAGACCAAATCACAGGCTGCATAAAGGGACATATGATAAACCAATAATACATCAATGGCGCACTCATGATATATCTAGATAGATATTCAAGATGGACAAACCACCATGGAGAAAAGGCTGCCATCTGGGCCATACATGAACGAAGCCCAAGATCCATCTTAAAAAGGAATGAGTTAATATGACAAAAAGAGCCAGTCCAGCTCTAACAGCCCCCAACAGCACAATATCAAAAACCACAACAATAATATCCAATGCAGGATTGAGAAGTATGATGCCACCCATTAATAATCAGGTAGAAGTATCAAAAATCCTCAGAAGTCTGCAAAATCTGAGTCAATGCTTCCTGTAAAACTATGATATTGGGAACACAAAATGACCCCATATCCACATGCGATGGTATCCTACCTGCGATAGAACAGCTGCATTGATGCCAATGTCAAACCACTGAAGGAATATACTGATAGTCATTGTCACTGGATCAACAGAACCAGCCTGTCACATTAAAAACAAAAATCATCACTCAATGACACAGAATAACAAAAGCAATTTACGGCAGACATTGAAACTAAAGTGCAAAAATTAACCAAGATATGCTGATTTACTTAAGGTCCACAAAGAAAAATGTTACCTGCTTGAAAACCACACTCTGCAATGACTGCAAGAAAAAAACAAACAACAGTTAATGACAATCTAACAAAATTGGACAAACACTAAAGATAGGAAACAACTTGAATCTAAAATCCATTAGAAGTTTAGAACATGCTGGTTAATCATATACAAATACGTACAAAAAAAAAAGTATATAACAATTTAAACTACGCAGACTCTTTGCCTGTTAAAATTAGCGTATAGGTAAACACAATTTCAAAGCTCAAGAAATTTCAACGACGTGCAGCACTATATCATTTTGAAATACCTTGATCATTTTGTAGAGACAGTAGACTGAAAGTGCATAGCCTAACAAATTCTGCAGGTGCCCTCTCCATGTTCGAGAATATGCAGCGGCTTCCTGCATGAATGTTCAAACTAACAAATAAACAAAAGCCATTAAGAAAAATTGCACATAACCATGTATCGGTAGCCATCACTAGATGCATCTAAAATCCAACTTGCAAAGCAAGTAAGCAAAGAAATTGAAAGCAAAAAATGGTGTACAAGTCAAACTCAACTTGAACTTGACACTGAGACTATATCAATATAACCTCAGAATTAATGGTTATCAAGGCATTGTTTGGCAAAATAAAAACATCACCAGCTTACCATTAAAAGGGCCAGTACCATCACCTTGCAATTTCATGCAATCTTTATTATTTAGTTTTAGTTATGGTAACCAGGAGGGAGAGGGCCATGATACCTATGAAAGACCTTATATGTGACGAACACCTTTTTTTTTGACAAAAAATGGATGAAAAAGTAAATTCAGATACATGGATAAAACTTGCTTCAGGTATTGCTCAATTCTGTATGTTCTCAAATTCATAAAAAAATCCACTTTATAGTCTACTATCAAAATATTCGCATATGTATACATTCCAAAACTTCTTTACAGATTTCATACCATTCATAGAAGCAGGTGCAAACACAACCCTGCAGAAACATAAAGTGTCTTAACAAATGATTCTATATATTCAGGAAGAAATACCTTAGCTTGTCGAAGTTCATATATTTCTAGAAAAAGCTGCTTTGAGAGCTCTTCCAACGCCTGCACCTCTGCTTCCAAGCTTTTGATGTCTTCAGAAATGGCCAAAAACCAAAAAGAAAGCAAATGTAAGGAACTATTACAAAATAAAGCAGCAACTAATTTTGAAACGCAGATGTTAACTTCATGAAGTTCAAGAACAAAAAATTGAAGCCAGGCATTTTAGTTCAAGTACTTCACTGCCATGTTAACTGATTATAGGAGCAGCTTAATCCGCTGGTGACAAAAAATAAAACTAAAGGCAATATTATCTTTAAGGAAAATTATACCCTGCTCCTTTTGATCATCCTGCACAGAACGGACAACTGTTCCAACTATTCGTTTCAGGAAAGATCTCGCTTTTAGCTTCTGCATAGGAACATGGATGCTACATCATTACAGATGAAGTAATAACTAACAATTCAATTTTAATACAACTGAATACATTAAAAAATATTTAGAAAATAATGCTTCGTCTGAATTTTCAATTAAATACACAAAAATTATGTTGCATGGAATACCATATAATAATAGAAAGGAATTCTTAGTTCACAGCGAAAAGAAAAGAAAAAGAGCATATGGTACAGCTTCCATTTAGAGTATGACCGATATGATGACAATTTGTTATTACATGTGTCTTGAACAATGCATTTATTACTGCACATGGGTGACAAATAAGCATCTATATTTTCAACCAAGCAGACTCAATCAAAACAACAAAATATGGCTTAAATTTTGAAAGGGCAACAGTTTGCAAAGAATAATTACAAGTAAATGACTCAAAAAAAAAAAAACCACAATTATTAAACAGTGGTACATTTAAGGGTGTTGTGAATGAAAGGTACCTCTTCTGAATCTTGAATTCGCTCCATCTCCATTTGGGACAATATGATTTTCTTTTTCTTTGTGATGCAGGTCTCGATTGATTGCATCAGCTGTCTCTCCAGAGTTTTAATATCAGTTTCCTCGATCTCCCTTAAAAGTTTCCAAAAATAAACCATGTGATGAACTTTATAGAGAAGAATATGCCAATTGCTAGTTTGTGTGGTTGATTCAATTCTTTTCATGCCTTGAAAACTCCACATAGAAGATATCAGTTGGCCTAATTTGATGAAAAGTTCAATTTATGCATTTTAAGACCCAAAACTAACACACACACACACACACAAATGATGAGTATCTCTAGCTGTAGAACTGTCCTACATGCCTTTAATATGAAAGTTTGGATGATAATAATGGTGCAATTGAAGTAGAACAAAATTGGTAACAAATAATCATACTCTATTAAATTCCCAAAGAATTGGGCACATAAAACTTGATAGTCAACACAAACACACTGGTTTCTGTTGACAGATTTTCATAGATGAAATGTCCATTGAACTTAAACTTGTTTTTATATCCTTATAATTGTTCAGCAGCTACACATCTAGCATTAAAAAAAACATTTATGCAAGGAATTGATTGTAAATTTATCCAGATAGTAATAGTTCAAAAAAAAAAAATCCCTTCGCAAAATTATCATAAGGAAAATACATGAAATAATAAACCAACCTAATGAACAGGGATAAATAACTGTAAGGGAGATTGACAGCACCAAATCCAGAAAGCACAGCCATTACAGTCACGCCTATCACACCAATTCGGCTAACTAGCTGAGGCATTGTAAAGAACCCTGAAAGAAATTTAATCAGACTGTAACACATTGAAAGGAAACAAAATAAAACTGGCTTTCCCATCTGCCTTCATAAGATACTATACAAGAAAAATAATCAACTAAATGGAAAATCCAACAACGAAAAGAAATCATGACCAAAAAACATGATAAAATTATCCATAAAACATACAGAGACCTTTATCAGGAGAAGGCATTGGGAAATGAATCCCCATGCGCCAAAAGGCATAAAGGAAGGCCAGCAAAAATAATATTGCACCCAGTGCAGCTCGTTCCCTCCGCACCCCTGTCATAATAAAACCGAAATTTTTTGTCAATCATGTGTCCCAAAAATCTAAACTAATCAATTTCAAACAATAATCAGTCAACAGCATGACCATGGATAAAAGGAATTTCAACCAATTAGCAATACTCACATAACTGAATAGCTACATAAACACACAATACACAAGGCAACAATATTACAAACACACAATCCCAAAAAACAAAATAAATAGATAAATAAATCTTCTCTCCAATTAAAAGTTAAATAGGTGGAACTATGACAAAAGGGCAATTTCAAGTGGCAGATGATAGCTTTTCCATATTCAGGAGAGAGAATGCTTGATCAAAATTTCAAAGATTTAACAGTCTTCTTAGGTTGCATTAGTCCTTAGTGGCTTGCGCATCTTCCAAAGCCAATAATAGCCTTATCATTCTACGCATTTAGTTTTTAATGGATGCACATAAAGAACACTACAACCAACACGAATAAAGCTTATGCTTGAATTGATGGAGAAAAGAGGGGAAATCCTATTTTTGTATGCATGACTGCAAGAAGTAGAAAATTAACGAATGTATTAATAAATTTTACTTTTTGGCTTTTTCCAACTCTTTCCTTTCAATCAAAACAAAGTAGGAAAACAAGGAAAAAGGCAGTATTTGCTCAAAAATATTCTGGTAATAAAGCTATAATCAACGACATACCACTATTGCGGAGCATCAAATAGCAATGATAATACGGCAATATGAAGACCAGAAGCATGATCAAACAAAAGAGATCCACTTTCCAGTTGATCCATCTCGCCCTGCGACCGAACCACAAACAGCAACAAAGATTGAATCCCAATTCAAAACCACTAAACTCTCCCAAAAACAATCCACCCAATTCTAAAAATCAAATCAAGAAGCAGCGCCTGACTGAGATCTAATCAATCCACAGGAGATCACGGAGCTTAAAAAAACCTAGGATAAAGAGCCAAAATTCGAATTAAGCTTACTCTTTGGAGAGAACGGGCAGGATCTCGAAGAGGACGAGCTGGAAGAGGTTGCAGGAGAAGGCGAAGACGAGGGAGAAGAGGATCTGGACTAGAGCGCGCTTCTCCTCATACTCTTTGTAGAGCTGCCGATTCAAGAACCAAAGCCCCGCCCATCCAAGAAGGATCAGCGACCCAGATGCAACCGTGCCTTCATAGATCGCCCAGCCCCAGCCCATCTCCGCAAGGCCAGCCTTCAATCCCTTGCCTTCTTGTGCTTAAATGCTTGCAGATCGAAGTCTCCTTGCTACCATTGATGGTTTATTTGGGATTTTTCTGGTGATTTGGGAGCCACGCGCTTGTAGTGTTTGATGAAATGCCTGAAAAACAGAGTGCTTTCGATGAGTGATGCGAGCGTGGGAAGGCCGAGCGCAGCCGGACAATTTTGTACGCTCTCGAGTATGTGCGACCAAACCTCTGATAAAAAATAATAATATATATATATATATATATATATATATATATATATCTAATTAATTAATTTTCAGAGAAAAGTTGAAGTCAGTATTAATTAACAAATATTTAATTTTTATAATAAAAATATCACCTTAAAAAAAAACTATTAAAACGACACTATTTGGTGCGGTGAAATATTATAAAAATGGTGAATGGGCCAATCTAGAATCAAATTTCTGAGTCAGTGTTGATAGTATTGTTATAGTACGTACACATATAGGATCTTGTAGAAACACTGTTTATTCACTGTTTATAGATTTTTTTGTAAAAATATTATTTTTTTTTATTTTCTAGTGATACTTAGAAGACCTTATTTAACTTGGTTTGATTCTTAAATATCTTCTGTTTTTTATTAAAAAATAAAATAAAATAAAGAAAAAAAAATGGAGTATGGGCAGAAGTAATTGTGGGCTTGCACGGAGCCTAATTTGGCAAATGATTTGTGCTGAAACCTTTCAGCCCAGTCCCATTTTCAGTAAATATATATATACATTAAAAAAAATTCTAAAATTCTAATTACTATGGATAGGAAGATTAAAAGTATTTTTTCCCCATTTTTCTTTATGGAAGTGGGTGATTCTCATAACATTCTTTATTACATTATTTATATTGAAAATATGTTAATAAGAATCAACATAAACATCCATGTAAATTAAATAACTCTTGTAAATATATATAAATAAATAAAGTAATTTGTGAGTCACATTAGGATCAGGATAAATAGCAGCAGCAGCAGCAAGAAAGACACATGATATGAGACCATGAAAAAGAAGCATGTTATGAATGAAATAGTAATATAGAACAGTATGGTGGTGCAAAAAACATTGAGCAATGAATGAATGATGCTTGCTTGCTTGCTTGCTTGCTTGCATGCCTGCCTTACAGCTATTGCTTTTGCCTGCTTTGGAAGCTCTTTTGGCAAAAATTAAACTCACATGCTCCCTCAAACAGTGAAATAGACTTTCAACTAGAATGAGAGAGTGCTCAGACATTTTACCATAAATTTCTCACCCATTCATTCAAACTTCAGACAGCTTGCATGCAATAATAAGTACCAAAGTAAAAGCTTTACAAAACCAATGAAAAGGATGTCACATTGGAGACCTCTCTATCATGGGACCCAACAAAGACCAATTGGTCTTGGTCCCCATTAATACCAACCAAACACTATGCATGTGATTATATGGTCATCTTTTTACTATTTCAAGTATTTTTCTAAGAGGTTCCCTCTCTCGGCATCAAAATAATGCCAATTCCAGGGAACAAAGAAGCAGGATTGAAGTAAAAAACTAAGCAGCATTGCAGCAGCAGCAGCACAGACTAAGTAAATAAGCTGCAAGTAAATACTGAAAAACATATATGTATCTAAACCTGGAATATATTTGCATTCTGAGATGGTCCTATTGACTGCATTAACTCTTATTCCTTGATAAATAAGGATTTCTGAAGTTAAGACAAGCAATGCAGAACATGAAATAAAGAAAAGAATGTCATTGAAACCAGAGACAATCCATCAGAGTCAGACTGATCAGAGAGGCATAGAATGAAAGATAGGTACTGTATGTTTTTCATAGGACAGTGGATTCCCAAGAACATTACCACCCAGTCTGGTTGGTTTTCAATCATCTGCATTCAGAATATGAATAGCATGAGCGTCAGGTTGGTGATTGGTGTCTAGTTGAAAAAAGTGAATGTGCTTGTTCTGGAAGTGGACTCACCATTAGGTGACCTTGAACTAGTGGTGGAGAAATCCGATGAGGCCATCGGTATGGAGATTGAGAGCTGAGTTGTAGAGTACGATGTCCGGTTGGACCTATCATCTTCAAGGTCGGACCAGGAGTCCTTCGTCTTTGGCCATTCATCGAAGAAAGGTCTCAGTGATTGGCTTTCATGCTTCACAGAGTCCGATGAACCAAATTCAGCCCCGAATAAGGAATGCTGCTGCTGCTGCTGGTGCTGGTGCTGGTGCTGGTGCTGCATTGATAATGAGCTCATTGAAGTCTGCCCAAGATCATGCAGTGAATGGAGCGGCGGAGGATAATTGCTCTGCAGAAGTGAACCGGAGTTTCCAGTTTTCGACAGGGGGAATGAGGAGACTTGTGATGGCATCAGACGCCAGGAGCTGTCAAGAGAAGAGTCCATTCCCATACCCCTTGCACTCCCAGATGCTTCAGAAAAGAAACTATGCTCATCAACATCAGGTTTCAGTACTCCCTGGAGGTACCTGTATCAATTGGTATTGTCAAAGAGATCATAGTTAGCATAGAAAAGGAATTTTCTTAAAAAAGGAAGACAACGTGTTCTCACTGGATGTAACAGTTACAAAATGATTTTGCATGAAGCCAAATTATTCCTTTGGCATCAGACAATTCTTAAAAATAGTCTCCACATGGACCCAATTTATGCCACTTAGCACACAAGTACAAAGCGCCAACAGGTTCTATCAAGTTTGTTGTTTCATGAATCTGAGTGGTAAGACTTAGGACATCAAATACATAGGTCAGAGCTACATGCAAGAGAAGAGTTCTCAACCAGAACTCAGTAACCTCTTCCTTGAAAGAATTATTTTATGAAGATACCTTGCATGCACTTTCTTGAGTTCAAGGAATCATGATCATGTGTTGTCATGGCTCACAAAGAAATTTTGGTCGTAAAAATTAACGAATCATGATTCATGATTGTTAAACAGCCGCAAAAAAAAACTTACCAAAATCATTATCACTGAGGAGAAAATAAGACAGTGATAATCGAGATGCATTCATGGGCTAACTAAACATCAAGAAAAAAGAATGACTAATGGATAATTTTGCTCAGAATGCTAAAAAGGTTAAAGAAGGATCAGAGACTAATATGGCATTGTTTCTTGTTAAAAATGGCAGGAAATATTTTGAGTAATACAGACTTACCATAGCTGCAGGATGAACAAATATAAAGTTTGATTAGTTTTAAAACAAAAGAAATATTATAGTTCACATGTTATTCTCTTAAAACAAATTATACATGCATTATAGATGTCAGATAAACACCTTTTGAGTGTCAGCATTGAAGATGAGGAAACAAAAGATGGAATCCTATGATAATGTTGGGAAAAAGGCATATAATTCATCTAGACCACACGGCACCACACTAATAGGCCGAGGGTATCTAACTAAACTCTCACATGTAATCATTCCCTTCATAAGCACTAGTGAATATTTTCTATGACTGAGTCACTGACATGAGAGTGTTATATTATGCCTTTTAGTTTTCTTGAATCAAATAAACCAGCAAATAAAATTCCATTAGATAAGAGTGCTGAATAAGTTGATGCTGATATAAATACACTTAGAAAATTGTACCTTGCTAGATATCAAAACCATAATAGGAACATGAGAAGTTCACTCACAACTTAACGACAGAACTCCCTTTCTTTTCATTATTCTTGCATAAAAAGCCTAATTCGATCAAAATATAATATGGACCAATTTGGTAAGACCCCCAAGATGAAACACAAGTTCCATCAAATAGTTTCAATAATCAAATCAACCACCTGTAAGGTCACAAAACAGGTGCAGAAAGACAAAGAAACATGTGTGAGAAATGTTCTAGCAGTAGTTTGCCGATCACCCTGAATGTTGTTAAGTCTATCCATCTTTACAATAATACTGGTGGAAACCTACACTAGACCAGAGCTGAGAGCTCATAACCTCTGGGAACTGGGAGAAACTTGTCAGACAGGTGTAGCTAATTAACCAGACAAAGACCCTGAATGTTGTTAAGTCTATCCATCTTTACAATAATACTGGTGGAAACCTACACTAGACCAGAGCTGAGAGCTCATAACCTCTGGGAACTGGGAGAAACTTGTCAGACAGGTGTAGCTAATTAACCAGACAAAGACCATGAAGGCAGGAAGCGAAAAGTTTTTCCAAACTGCCAAGTCTCTGCAATGTACCATAGAAATGAATCAATCTCTGACAGCAAACGGTCAAAGATTTTAATATTTCACCTCCAACAAAGTTCTACTTCCAAAACCATAAATTGAGATCATTCTCATGCGCCTCTGGTTTAAATTAGATCTATGTTCTTTAGAGGGAAGAAATCAACAAAATGTGGATTAGTATGAGTGCAAATGAAGTAGAAAGAGCAAACCAAGAGACCTGTAATCTTTACTGGCCATGCCGTAAGAACCAGGATCAACATGAAGCCTGGAGGAACTGCCACCACTGCTGCCAACACTGAACGAGCCCTGTGGATTGTTGCCGGTACCAGTGACAGCATGCAGAGGAGTAGCACTCTGGAAGCTGCTGCTGCTCCCAGAGGGAGCGAGAGACGTCACCGTTGATGAAGATGACTGAGACTGGGAGATGGTTTGAGTTTCCACAGGCTTTCTTGAACGGTTGCGGCCCCTGTGCATATGGCGCTCGCAGTACTTAGAGTCAGGGTAGGCGTCTTTCGAGCACCGCCATTTCTTTCCATCAGTCCTCCTGCACCTCCCTGGTTCTGGGTCTAGCTTCTTACCATAATAACAGTACCCCACTGATCATTAAAGAACAACAAAAACTCAAGTAGTCATTTTAGCATCATTGATTAGCTGAAGATCAGTGCAAATATAAACAACACTGCACATTGCATTAGATTGCAATAAAGCAAGATCAACAACCACAAGGAAGATGCATACTAAATAATAAGATTCATATATTTTTCAAGAGCAAAGAAAGAATACTTAAACCACTGGAATGAAGACAAACATTGAACTCATACACAGCCATAAATCAGCAATATATTATAAGAAGAAAGACAACAGCAACATCACAAAGCTTGCAAAGATTATATATAGCAAGAAAGACACCAGCAACATCACTCCAAAATGCCTTCATTATTTAACACCGGAAAGCATTGAAAGAAATCAACTTTGGTTTCGTCAAAACCTAAAAAATACAAAATCTTTCAGTGAGCACTCATAGATTAAGAAACCCGAGATACAAATGCATTAAAATAGTCAATAAAATATACATAATAAAAAAAAAAGGGTAGAGATTAAAATAAAAAACCTCACCATTGATCAAAACATGGCACTTCCGATGCAACCACGACATGATCTATTTTTCTTCAAAACCGAAGACCAACAAACATCAACATAATAATGCCCGCACCGATCGAAAAATCCCAACCAAACCCACCAGAAATAACACTAAACACATAAAATCAAAACTTTTCACACAAAGTGACCAAAAACATTCACTTCAAACGACGCAAAACGAAGCAAGATCGAAGCTTTACACCCAAAAAAGAACAGAAAACCCTAGCCCATTGGATAAGACTAGAAACCCAACTCATTTAGAAACCAAAAATAAAAATAAATATAAAAACAAAAAAGCAGCAAAACTTACAGGCAGGATGCTGATAGTAACGAGATGAGAGGGCCTCAAAGCTCCTCCGTATTGGGATAAGGAGCTCCTGAGGCACCGGCACCCCCGCCATCATGTATTTAAAGATTAGTGCCTGGTGCTCCAGCTCCTGCCACTGCGCCGCCGTGAACGGCGGCCTCCATCCACCAGTATTCATCTACTCTCTAGACAGATAGCGAGGGGAAAAAAGAGAAAGAGAAAGAGAAAGAGCAAGAGAAACCCAACTCTAGAGAGAGAGAGAGAGAGAGAGAAGGAGAAAAGCTGGCGCAGTGACAGTAGTGTTGTAGGCTTCCCCCAGCTCAGACAAAACCCAGAGCGCAGCAGAGATACCCGGTCTGCTCACCCGCGGATGAACCCTCCTCTCCGTAGCCCCTCGCCATTATCAAAGCTTGAGAGAGAGAGAGAGAGAGAGAAGTAGAAGAGAGAAATGGGGCTGTGTGGTTTTTATAGGTTGGAACTTCAAAGGCGAGATTTTTAACTAAAATAAAAATAAAAAATAAAAAAATAAAAAAATAAAAATAATTGGCTGGTTGAGGCTTTCGATGCTACTGTTATTTATAGAGATGTGTGAGAATTTATTTCTCACTTCCCTATTTATTCTAATTAATAATTATTAATAAAATTGAAAATTTATTTGTATTTAAATAAGAAATTTTAAAAACAAATAATTAGGTGAGTAGTAGGGAGAGTGCTAGGTCTCTATTGCTTTGTCTCCATCTGATGGCTCTTTTGGGTTTCGCTCTGTGTATTGGGAAAAGCGTCAGTATCTCTTCTTCTTTTATTTTTTTTTATCCAGAGATATTTTTGTTGAAATTAATTAAATAATGAAATCAATTATTTATTTAATCATGTTTCATTGGGTCTTAAAAGAATCCATTATTTTAATATATTATATATTTTTTAATTTTAATAAATATTTATATAGCTTATTAAAATGAAAAAAAAGAGTTCAGATATTTTTACACAAATAAAATTACTCTTAGAAAGAATAATTAACTCACTATAAAATTTATGTATTTATTTTATAAAAAAAATTATGTATTTAAATGTCTACAATTATTGAATATTGATAAATTAATCATAGATCATAGCAAACAAATTAAAAAATAATAAAATTATTGTTAGAGAAAGAGACAATGCATACGAACTCAGGATATACATGGAAGTATATATTTTTAAGAGATGTATTCAATAAAATACTAACTATTGAAGTGTACGCAATAAATCTTTTATTCAGTTTGATATATATATATAAGACATTAGCTTTTTTTTAAATTATTTTATAAATATATATATATATTTTTGAGTAGTAATTGTTTTGTCTTTTATTTCTTTTTGGGTAATTAATTGATTGTTTTAAAAATTCGAGGATATCGTTTTGTGACCCTATGACCGAGGGCACATTTTAAACGGAGAATCACGGAAAGGACATGGGGAGGGGATTCGCTGAGCGAGATGGGACAGGGTTGGACGTTGTCTAGCCAATGCTTTGTTGACACGTGTCTTTGATGGGACAGCAGTATCATGTAAGTTGGTAACGAAACCCCGCCATCGTTTACAACGAAAAACTCACCATTTGGGTCCTTTTTGCAAATTGGGAAATTTATTTCACAGTTACTTATGAACGGTCCAAACTCAATATTATATAAATATATTTATATATATATTTTTTATGATTAAAAGTTAAAATAATGAACAAAAAAAATGAGTGAAGATATAAATATATATATACATGGTGCATTGAAATATAAGTTTTTAGTTTTTTTTTTCTTTATATTTATATCTTTAAATGGAATCAAACAATGACTTAAAGATGCTAATTGTCTACAGTTTGTGTATGTGCATTCTTTGCACTTTCTAAAGTTGATAATACAGTGATTGATTATAAGACCAGACCAAAAGAAAAACACAGAAAAGAGAAAGAGAATGGAAGGAAGGAGGGGCACAAGCTTGAATAATATAGATGCCAGAATGAATGAATTGGAAACCTTTTCACAAGCAGCAAGCAACGTTTTGTTCACTTTGATTGAATTAGTCCCCCACCATTACTCCTTTTCTTTTGTTTTTTTCTTTTCTTTTTTTAAAATTTTTTTTTTTTACAAAACAAAGTATATATATATATATATATATATATATATTTATATACGGCCATTTACAAGAAGGAGTAGGAGAAGAAGGGGAAGAGGGGGAATAAATTGTTGGGAGGGAGAGTGGGAAGAGAGTAAGAGGTTGATTTGGAGACAAGAGCAATCATTTGTGTTCAGTTTGATATCAAATGAGGCTTCTTTTGCTCACATGTGATGCCTTTGTTAAACATACTAGCACAGAGACTTTGCCTGCTTGCTTGCCATCATTCAAACAAACTAGTCCATTTACTCTCTCTTCTCTCTCTCTCTCTCTCTGTGTCAACAACTGTGAGAGTTAACTGTCATATTTATTAGAGATAGATATTATGGTGTTTCCTGTTTTATGTGTGTGTATATATATATATATGATTGGGTGGGAGGGGGTACGTGTAGCTTTGTTTGGAATTGAATGAGGGGTGGGTGGGGGTGGGGTCAAGTGTGGGGTGTGGTGGATATAAAACCTCATGATCATCAAGTGGAAATGTGTTTATGTTTGAGCTTGTGTTTTGATAGTATATGTGGTTGGTAGTAGGCTTAAGATGCACTCATGCTTTTATGAGAGATACATACATACACACACACACACACAGAGAAAGAAAGAGGAGAATGGGAGAGGATATATGGATGGGCCCGGCCCAAGAGAGGAAAGAGATGAAGCACGTGAGGTGGGGAGGCCCACAGCTAGCTGTTGTTGCTATGGCCGACAGCAGGCGCACGTGATGCCCGGGATTGAGGCCGTCCCAAAGCCGCCTACATCGCCCCTTCTCCAATGGACCCCACCTTCCTGTCCGTTGTTATGAAGCCACATAACATTTCACTATATTAGTCTCTCTCTTTTTCTTCTTTTTTGTTAATAATCCTCCCCCACCCTAGGCATCACCTACACTCTCATTCTTCACATGTTTTTGAATTATCATATAGTGTATGATTTCAAGTTAATAACAATGTGGATTGGAAATCTAAATTAAGAGAAAAATAAATAAATAAATAGTGATGAATGAGTGGGGTCCAAATCCAATGGATGGTGGAGAGAGGGATTATATAGCTGTCTTCCATATCTAGCAGTTCTCTGAATTCTTGTAACCAGATGAAATGGGGGGGATGTATGTGGATCATGCATGACCATAAATGAATGAGACTTGATGATGTTGGCTTGTGGGGGGAGACACTTGTATCATGCATTCAAGTTCAACTCTCTCTTTTGTTTTGTTTTGTTTTGTTTTACAACGGTGGGTGTGTGTGTGTGTGTGTGTGTGACCACTGCTATTATTTTACAAAGACCATTCAATTCATTCCATGATAATAGTGGGCACCATGTCTTTGCCGTACATTGCATTTACTCACATTCACATTAGTGTTTTTGGTCACAAGTTAGAATTGAAGAACTGTCTGACTAGTGACTACTAACAAAGTCACTAACAACTCTATCCTTTCAAACTGAACTGTCTCTTCAAACCAGTTGTAACTTGCTTCTTCTTCACTTTATCATACATAACATACTGCCTCCCAAACCCATTGCTCCAATAAAAGTCAATTTTCAAAATTTCTCTTTAGACTCTATTCTAAAATAAACATATAAATCTAAAGAGACAAAAACTAAATAGTAAATTAACAGTTATGGCAGTAAAATATCTGCATGAAGTCCAGACGAAAGCAAATATCAGGTCTGTTTAAACTCAAAAAAAAATTGGGCCATGGGCCACTTGCCTCCAATTGAGACATCAACAATTTCTTTACTGTAGGCACACAAGACCAAGCAAAGTATATCCTCAATGAACTGTCTGACAACATAATGTAGAGTATATTAAATGATGTATTTTATTTGGAAAACTATAGAAACAAATTGGCTATTATGGTAAAACAAATGATTACAAAAAACTTTTGCAAGTTCCAGACAGTAGTTATCTTGCAAGCTGCAATCCTTCATGGAAGATGTGCACCAAGCAATGCTGTATCCTTCACTTTAACTGTTAACTACACATCTTGATTCGGATGCGGTGACATGTTGGCGAGCTCCAGAAGTCTTTAACATTGTGGGCATGCACATGTACAGTATTCCGGGGAAGCCATCAGAGGAAGATCTTTACTAAAAACATGGTCATGGATGGGCACCGCTGTACTTCTGAATCAAAACAATATTGTCTTGAGAACCAAAAGGACCAGCATGACAAAGCACATGATCACAAGAACGGTAGCGCACATCACCATCCCTCCTTTCCGTTGGGTTCGCTCTGCCTGCAATATCAATTCAATAGGAAAACCAAAGAGTACATATTCAGCATAAGGAAGTGGGGTTTAAAGTTTAAACTCAAGGGACGAGGAGGGTGCAAGAGAACAAACCCTTTGTAACTGCTTATAACCTTCTTCAACAGAGGCTGCGACATTCTGAATATTATAATCGATCCGGTCTATGATAGTTCCCTGCTCATAGATTAAAGTTTCATAAGATGTTTGCCATTTCTGATGCCAAGAAAAGTTATTTATAATGGGAAGTGAGCCTCACCTGGTCTATTACAAGAACTGATAAATCCTTCATAATTTGAGCAAGCTCATTAACTGATTCTACAACCTATACAATCACATTGGTTATTAATTAAAAATAAAGATTGGCTCAATTTTCTGAATGGCAGGTTGCTATAAAAGAAAGAAAAATATTTATCATCAGAACGCACAGTCATACCTGAGCAATCTCTCTCTCCCTTTCTCTAGTGAAAGCTTCACTTTTTTTCAGCTTGGACATCTGAAGCTCATCAAATCCCTAAAACAACAACAGCACAGATATTAGCAGCTAGATTTATTAGATTTGGCAGACACAGGCTTGAATATTTTCTCTAACTTAAGCTCAGGCAATCAGTTTCCAGCCTCAGCAACAAAGCATTAACTATGTTTATCTTCTTATATCTATCATTCAAATAAAAGATTCCCACTTTCAACAAGTCACATGGCTGGAGTTAAAACTATTGAATCAGACTTCCGTTTTGCAACACCAAATGTTCCAATTTAACTGCTTACTAACAAAAATGAATATCATTTGCTATGTGTGGTATGTCCAAAGTAATCGAGATTCAAATCTCTAAGCCGCCAATTATCATATTGGATTAACCTGAGAGTTGGCCAGGTTGACTACCCTACTCCTGTTTTAAAGACGAGGTCCTTGTAGGAATACTAAATTGGAAATCAATTTACTGGAATAATATTGTCATTGTACATGTTGCTTTAGCTCAATACATCTCACTTGGATGCTATATATTTTCTTATGATGAATTATAAACAAGTGTGAAATCTAAGTTTTTCCTGGCCTCATGTTACAAATCAGAAATGTAGTGAAAGATGAATCCAGTTGATACACCAACTCTAGTAAGAATGACCACGCTAGGTCCATTTAAGTATAGATATGAACTACTGCAAAGAAGATAACAACTTACGATATCACCAAAGTCTTCATCTTCATATCTAGAACTGCTCCCATTTAGGTTCATTTCCAAATCAACACCATCAGGACCCTGAGTATCAGTGCAATACATGTTTTTTGCTGGTATATAATTAGAAGCAATGATCACAATAATTGGAAATTCAACAAACCTCCTTTTGTTGTTGAAGGCGTTTTAGGTATGCAGATTGTTTCTTACGGAGATCCATGGAGAGATTTTGAAGATTAGTCGCAAGTGATATCTACACAAAACCCATTCATAATAACACCATTAGTGGTGACGTCGAATAGGCTTGAGATATATAGCAATATGTAAATAAGAAAACCTTATAAGCCCACCCATCTCATTTTTTTAATGAAGTAAAACCAGATAATATAAACAAATCTCTGCTGTGACAAGAACCGGTTAAATGAATAAGAAGTTAACAAATAAGTGCTGCATACATTTAGATTGCCGGTTATTCACCAAAAACACAAAAAATCTTGCTCTGAAATAATAAACAAAAACATACCTGCACATTTTTTCGAACATTTACATCTTCGGAAGGTCCACTCGTGGAAAACCTTTTTAATTGCTTCTCAGATTTTTTCAACAAGCCTGTGATCTCTTGAGTAAGAACCTCAATAGCATGTTGATCTTCTTTGCCATCTCCAAAAGAAGGCATCAAAGCCTTAGCATGAGCCTTCATTAACTCTGACATTTTTGTTCGGACAAGTTGAATGTTTCCTGATATTTCCTCAGATAAATCTACCCAAGCCGGAGGCAAACCGACAACAGCTGTGCCTCTACAACATCAGGAAAACAAATTCTCACTTGCAAGCACATCCTAACAACCTCTAGCATGAGAATGAATGTGCCCTAAAAATCAACTTTTTAACAATTAATATTTGAAAACTTATCATGATTTGCTATTAAGAAATTGCTACTGAAACCCATTGATATAACAATAACGTCTAAAATTAAGATAAGAACAACAACAACTTTCACAGTTTTTCAGATGTTTTTTTTCTTAAAAATCATAGCAAAAGTTATGGATATAGGTCAGCCTATCAAAAAAACTAAGTATTGCAAACTAGGGCATCATATACAGCGAATCAAAATTCACCCCTGAGCTTCGTCCGTGAAGTGATCTTAACCATTATATCTAAAAGCTGGATAATTTAGCTATTGACAACAGACGAGAAATAAAGGAACCAAAAAAAAAAATAAAAATGAAAATAAAAATAATCTTAGAATGGATTGGAATTGGGAACGAAGGAAGTAAAACCTGGAATTCGACGGGTCTTCGGTGCTGAGAGGGGTATACGATCGATTGGGGCGCAACAACGAAGTGGTAGCCATCTCGATCACCGGCCCATTTCTAGAAGAAGATGAAGCGGATGCATATGAAGAAGGAGACGGCACCGATGGGATCCGGACACTCCGAAGGGCGTCGCGGTACTTCCTGTAAAGCGGAGTCCGATTCCTCGTCGCCATTCTCCAAATCTAAAAGCAGCGCCCGGAGATTCAACAAACAAGGAGGCGATCAAAGGCTATACGAAGGATACCGACGGCATGCGACCCGCCGGCGCATCACCTGAGGGGAAAGAGAGAAGCCGTCGGCGGCGAGGTGATCGGAGATCTTGTCACGATGCGCCGGCGAAGCAGCGAGACGAGAGAAGAGAGGAAGCGGGTCGGATCTGGCGAAGAAGAACAAGCGCGTCGGAACAAACTCGTACTAAATCCTCGAGCTAATTAAAATGGGAAGTTGTTAAACTATTAAAACTTCATTTTTTTTCCTTTAAATTTTATTTATCTATATATATTTTTATTAAATTAATTTTGTAAACATTATTATTCTTATTTTGAGAAAGACGACAAAATTTATCTTGGCAATGAGTTAAAAAAAAAAATGCAAACTTTACAAATTAATTGTAAAATGAAGGTATACAACAAGACATGAGAAGCATTTATTTAATAGTTTATTGTAATAATAAAATGGAACTTTCATGGTTGGACTTGATCAACTAACATGAGCCATGATGGTAAGATGTGACCATTAGGTGTGAGTGATGGACGGTTTAGATTTCATTATAACGTCGGTTAGATTTGTGTAACCGCCCAAACATTGGAACAAACACACACACCCCTGCTTTGTCTATCAGTTCAGACATATTGTTTTATTAAAAAGTACTGAGGGATGGAGAGTTCTTCTGTATCTGGGAACAAAGATGGTGAGTTTGCAATTGAATTTTCCTTTTTTTTTTTTTAAGTTATAAAGAAGAATGTTTAATGCTGAATTGCTTGAAGGGATTGAAGTACTTGAGGATGTATGGTCAGATCTTCATACATTGAAGAGACTTTATGGGCTTCTTCAGAGGACTGATGGTTTGATGACCCCTCAGCAAGAATGCCTTAACATTGTAAGTTCATTTCACTTGATTGAGAGTGATGTGTGAAGGAAAAGTATATGGTTTTTTATTTCTTCTTTTTTTTTTTCTCAGTTTATTTTTTTATAATGAAACAAAGAAGAGAGTTGTTTTCTATGTTACCATTGCACTGGATTTGATAATAATAATAATAATGTTACTACTGATTTTCAATTTCTCAGATGGATGAGAAATCAAGACAATTGTTGAAGAAGCTGTTGGACGTGGCTACCCAAGAAGCTATTCAATGTCACTCCAAGGTAAATAATTACATGCAATTAGACCTTTTATTTTATTTTATTTATTTGTTGTGAGTGATGAGAAAAAAACAACAAATTGAATTATGATATATTCTTGAATGAATACTCAGATGATTTCAAAACCCCTTGAACTTGTAAATCCGCCAGAAAAAACTCAAGAAGAGGCCAACACCAATACATCAATTAATACTTTGGAGGGAAGGATCCAAGAAGCAGAGAAACAAGGAAAAACAGAGGCAAAGGAGGCATGCAAACGGGCTGAACTAAAACAACACCAAAGATCCGGTAAGACGATGAAAACGGGTTCGGATCTCAAACCGCGCAAAAGATCCGAACACCCGCTTCCTGATGTTCGTCGCCATCGAGCCCGAAACCAACCTTCATCATCCGGGGACCCAAACCGATTAAGACCAAGTGGGTCCTCCTCTTCCTTGATGCGAAATATTAGCCAACTCGGGAGGAGCTCAAAGCGTACCCGAGTTGACGCGCCGGTTCGGACTCGTCAAGTGCTCCGCCCTGTTGACGAGTTGACTCGACATCGCCGAGTTGGGAAGACCAACTCTGTTCAGAGTCAACTGAGTCACCGGAGAGATCGTGGAAGAAAGCTGAGTGGAACCAGCCCGAGTCTTGTGAGTAAGAGGCTTGCTCTATTCCAGCCAAAAACCGAGAAGAAGGACTCGTCGTCCAGATACCAAATAAAACGGGTGAAGCCAATGAGGCAGTACTACTCGTCTAGATCCGAGTCAACGTTCACTGGAACTCGGAGCACCTCCGAGTCGGACGACACTGTTAGTCGGAGAAGAGTTCCAATGCTTGTTCATGGTGAAAAGCAGAGGCCACGTAGGACATTGAGTCAGCACAAGAGGGTGAGTCCAACTCGGAGGAGCACTAGCAAAGAGAAGAAGAAGGGAGGACGATTGAAGAGATTCAAAGACAAGCTTGCTGTGATATTTCACCACCATCATCACCACCATCACTACCACCACAACCACCGTGATGAAGAGGTTGAGGTTCATCGGAATAATACTAATAATAATAATAATAATAATAATAATAATAATAATAATCATGCCTCGACGTGGAGATATCTACGGCGGATGGTGCGTCGGAGGAGCAAGGAAGACAAGAGAAAGGTGACAACGAGGACCAGAAGGGAACGTGTGGCTGAGAGGATGCCAGGTCAGCAGCAGCGGCTGGGTTTTTTGCACGTGCTTCTGGATGCGCTTTTGCGGCACGTGTGGGGGACGCAGCAGCGGAGGATGGCCCAGACCAAGTGGAGGCGATTGGGGAACGCCGGCAAGAAGCCTCACTGGTGGCAGTTGTTCAAAAGAAGAGCGGTTGGTCTAAAGCTGGCCAATCGTAACAAGCCACGTCTCAAATTGGGCTTCCGTAGGTCCCACACTCGGAGAAAACTAACAAATATTAGTACTTAATATAAATAGAGGAAAAACAAGGAATTACTTGTGTAAATATACTTTTTTTTTTAATTTTTTTGGGTAATTAATAAATAAAAGAAAAAGCTTGAAAAAACATATTTCTTTTTTCTTTTTTTAATTAGTACTTAGTACTAGTAGTGAGGAAATTAACAAAAACATCTAGAGAAGCAGAGGAGCTCTTGGGAAATCCTTGGGAGAAGATGGATCTGATGGAAGCTGTCCGTTTCTTGACCTCGTCGTCGGCCATCAGCTTCTTGATGCCATTCGCCACGTCAGCACGTGTCACCACCGCGTCGGCTTCGGCTTTGATCGGTAATCCCACCTTTAAACGGTTCGTCATCAGTTTGGCGTTGAGTATCTGATCCCCACGCACTGGCCACGTCAGCACTGGGACCCCACAACCGAGTGCTTCCAGCGTGGAGTTCCAGCCACAGTGGCACACGTAGCCTCCGGTCGCCACGTGGCTTAAGATCAGGAGCTGCGGGGCCCACCCATTGATCACCAGCCCTTTTCCTTTAGTCCGGTGTGCGAACTCATCCCGAGAGAAGAAGCCATTTTTCACGATCTCGGTCCCAGCCTGGACGGCCCAAATGAAAGGCTGGTTCGAGTCCTCAAGCCCCGCAGCCAGCTCGATCAACTCCTCCTCCGTGGGGGCCACCAGGGACCCGAATGACACGTAGATCACCGACCCACGTGGCTTCCCATCCAACCACTCGATCACGTCCTTCTCACTGACGCTTGACTCGAGCTTGGCACGCACCTCCCCATCTCGAACCAAACCAGACCCCGTCGTCTCCCAGAACCGGACCGGAAGCAAAGGACCCACGCACCAGACCGGCTTCCCGGCCTCCGCCGCCAAATAATCCAAAAACACACGCTCGAGCTCGTCGCACGTGTTCATAAGGAAAGCCACCGTGCTGCTTGAGGCCACTAAGCCCCTCTTCCTCGGCCCATGATTACGGGACGGCCCATCCGGTCCACCGGGCCCAGTGTTTCTCTGAAAACGTGGTGGCGGGCCCAGGTGAGTCATATCGGATGCGGTCAAGACCATATCATCTGGCAGACCCGGAATAGTGAGAAGCCGACTAGGGTTAACCTCGTCCTTGGGAAACCTCGACGTGGCGTGTTCCAATGCGGCGGAGCAGGCGCTGGAGGTGAAGAAACTAACGGTTGGGATTTTGAGTTCTTGGCATGTGTCAAAAATCCAGCCCATCATCTCGTCAACGATGGCACAAAGAGGACGAGAAGAAGAAGAAAGCTTAGTGAGAAGGGGGATGATGATCTCTTCTAGAAGGCCAGGACGGAAGCGGATTAGAGAGGGAACAGAGAACTCATGTATGCGGATCAGAGGGTGGAGAGAGACGGAAGAAGAGGTGGATGGTAGGAGGAGGGTTATACGGAGATTACGTCCGGCGAGGTGGTTGGCCAGCTCAGTCGCCGGGAAGATATGGCCGGGATGAGGGAACGGGATGATAAGGATTTCAGCTTCCATGTTTGCTAGTTTTTTGGTTAATAATTTGTCAATGCTTGGACTTTTTGGATCATGCCTGTATACATTAATATTAATATTAATATTAATATTAATATTAATAATATTAATATATAGATAGGGATGATGGATTGGCGAGCAAGTAACAAAGAGGAAAGTTCTTAATACTTAATCCGAAACCCTTGCTAAAGTGCTGAGCCGACCAGTCATGACTCATGAGAGTCCAAACGCTTAGTGATGCATGTTTGAGTTTGAATGATGTGGCAGAACGTGATTGGTTAGCAGAGGACGTGGAGGAGAAGGCATTGCATGATAATGTAAGCAGTCACGTAATCGTCCACTCTGATTAGTGATTAGTAGTCATGTAATAATAATTTGAATAAATAGCAGATGGGGCACACACTGGTTTTATTATATGACCTTTATAGTAACTTCAATAACACATGTTTGACTTTAATGAATCAACTGAGGCCTACCATGACAGGACTTCTCACTGTTATACTCTTATCAGAAGAAACCCAGGTCAATAGTGTTTCAAAGAATGACAACCCTCCAGTGTTGTTGTTTGTGCTGCTGAATGTCACTGAGAACTGAAGCTCTTGCTTGGCCTTTGTAAATTTCAAACTCTTTGGATTTACAATCATTGAAACACCAATTGGTGGTGGTGTAATCTCTAGTGTGTATGTTGATTTTGGAAGTCCAACATTTGTCACTGTCCTGTGTACCACTGTTGTGTAGTTATTTGATGCAGTTAGGAACACCATAAATGAAGGGTAATTCAGTTCAGAACCAGAGATACTCTGTATTGTTGAGCATATGATAGGACGGCGTGTGATAGCACTGACTTGCTTGTCCGTGTAATTCAATCCACAGAGATAACTAACATAACTAATTGGCTTGATGTCATAGACCAGACCAGGGTAGTTGGCCTTAGAAGGATTAACATGACCAGCGCCAACAGTGAAGAAATCAGCAGTGTTCAGTGTATGATCAAGGATTACATTCCCATCATTATCTGTTATTTCTGAAGATGTCATGATCGCCGATTTGATCGCAGCCGGAGACCAATCCGGATGTGAATGTTTTAGCAATGCCGCAATCCCGGTAAGATGAGGAGTAGCCATGGATGTTCCGGATATCATGTTGAATCTTGATTTTGCTCCGACTAAAAATGGCCATGCAGCTAAAATGTTCACACCGGGGCCAATGATATCTGGCTTCAGAATGCTAGGGTCTGCTTGATTTGGTCCTCTAGATGTGAAATACCCCGTGACCGGAGCCGGAGTCACGCCGAGCAGAGTACCTTGGAAGAAGATGGATGCCATTGGTTTTGGATTAGAAGATATGTATGTTTTGATCTCCAATCCATCTTCATAGCTAACATGCGAGGCTGGTAGCACATTGACTGAGGCCAATGTTGTGTATCCTTCGACGGCTTGATTAGCTAAAATCATAGCTACTCCTCCGGCTTTCTTGACAACTGATCCTTTCAACACTCTGTCTACATCACCATCATCACAAATCACAACTTTTCCTCGAACATTAATACCTTTGAGGGAGCCAATTTTGCAAGTTGCCGCACTTGAATTGATCGAACCAGGATACACCAAAGGTCGAGGGATGGACCGGAAGCCTTGTGGCTGATAAGCCGACTCTCCGTTGAACTGTTGGCCATTGCCAAGCTTCACAGTTGTGCGAAGAACTCTGTTTATCGTGCTTGCACCGACTGTGAGAATCCATGGAGCTTCATTCGACAATGTACCGTAGGATGGGCCACTGTTTCCAGCAGCACAGCTAACAATAACACCTTTCTCGACTGCCCCGAATGCACCGATGGCTATACTGTCACTGTAGAAAGGACGAGAAGAACCACCGAGGGAGAGTGAGAGAATATCGACACCATCACTAACAGCTGCATCCATTCCAGCTAGAATGTCCGAATCATAGCAGCCAATATCAGTGCAAACTTTGTACATGGCAAGGTGAGCATACGGAGCCATGCCTGCTGCTGTGCCGGTTGCTTGTCCAATTATGTCTGAATTTTTCACAAACATGCCGCCTGCCGTGCTGGCTGTGTGCGTGCCATGGCCGACATTATCAAATGGTGCTTTGCTCGATTGTCCTTGCACATAGTTTCTGGCTCCGATGAGCTTGTTGTTGCAGTTCTTGAACTGGCACACCCCTTTCCATTTTGCCGGGGGAGGAGGCATGCCTTGATCATTGAATGAGGGGTGTGTCGGTAAGACGCCGGTATCTAGGACACCAATGATGATGCTCTGACCGAAGTTGGAGCCGTTCCACAAGCTAGATGCACTGCTAATGCCCAAGAAATCAGGTGTGTGTGTTGTTAGCAGCGCCAGAAGACGGTCCGGGTACGCATGAACGAAACCCGGCTTCGTCTTCATCTCTTCAACGTCTTCATGAGTCAATTTAGCGGCGAAACCACTAACAACATTTGTATAGGAGTAAATGAGTTTTGAATTGGTTGCAGGCAAGAAAGATTTATACCATTTTTCACAACCATTGGGTGTATTTTCTGATGGTGGATGTACTAAGACAATGTATGTTTGCAGGCCAGATGAATTCTGTTTCCAGGTTACAGATTGGTGCAGACTCACTGAGGTTTTTTGGGCGGCATTAATGGTGGTGGTGTGCTTCAAGGAAGGTAATGGCTGGTTTAGACTCTTGGCTAGATGTATGTAGTTTGAAACATAAAGGAATGCTAAGAGGTAGGAGATGAGCATCTTTTCTTTTTGCTATATATATGGAATTGGCTTTATAAGCTAAAAGCTAGGAGATCGACGATGTTATATATATATAGAGAGAGATGTAAGGCCTCTGGTTTTGCATTCTATGTGAAGTATGTATAACAGGTTGGCCAATTAATTAGTCAAGGCTAATAATAAATTAATAATTAAAGTAGTGCTTACGACGTTCTCAATTTGAGACTAAATTTAAGCTAAGCACATGAAGCACGACACGGCGGAGTTCTAATTTATTCATGACTTGTGATGGTTATATCTAGATATCTGACTTCTGGTTGCAGTTATACATGATCTAAATGGTGTGTTACTTGACCTTGGAGCATGTTGTCACATGATTAGATGCAAGAAATACGGTAAAGAATAATAACATAATAGTAAGCTGAAATGCTAATATATATATATATATATATATATATATATATATAATTCCATATTAATTTCCACTTGTTTTGTTTAATAACAAGATAAGATGACCATATATATATATATACAACGAAAGGATGCAGACAAAAAACTAGCTATTGGTGCTACCAAATGATCAGATATAGAGGAAAATGAATGAAACATAGTGTTTCATTATCAACAACCTTAAAGCGAAAACAATGAGCAAGAAACAGACTAACTACAATTATATATAATATCCAAAATGGGGTAAACATGCTTAAAAAGACAGTTGTGGATAACTTACGTCTTGTTTTATCATTTCCTTTCAAGGGTCACAGAAAAGTGACACCAGTGATCCAGTTAAAGCAAAGCATAAGATAACCGAAAAGTGACACAGATGATCAAGTTAGACCAAAGCATAAGATATTATGGAATGCAGATATCAAATACTGCTATAATAAGCAAGAGTTGGTATCAAAGTGGCCCTAAGTTTTGTCCATGGACTATATAAACTTGTTAATTAATCCAATAATGTGACCTGAAAATGTGCTGATTACCATGTGGATACACCATTCTTTCTATTCTGACATCTTAATTATAAATAAACAATCTTGGACCACTTTGCTATTTAATCCTTTTCATGTAATCCCATTACTAACTAAAAAAGTATCAGAAGAAGTTGCTTCTGATCTTCTTTTAGAATTCAAAGAAAAAAAAAAACAAATTGCTTAATATCCAATATACAAGGGCTAAATAATTTATATTCAACTCAATACTTTTGATATCTAATTGGGTTGATTTTCCTATTAAAAAAAAAAAGGGGATAAAATACACTCTGCATCTAAAGTTATATGATTAATGCAAGTGAAAAGAGGCACATAAAAGGCTCTTTCCTCTTATATATCTTTGTTTTCTTTATAATTACAGAAGTAGTCCTTTTTTTTGGCTTTATTTAACTTAATTTTTTTTTTTAACTTATTATTGCTTTTTGAAATTTTTTTAATTTGTTAAAAAAGCATATTTATTTTAAAAATATAATATTATTAAAATATAAAGCATTTTTTTCACATTTTTCTAAAACATATTTTTTTGTTCAACTGCTTTGTTTTTAATTTTTTTCAAAATTTACTCAAACATGTAAATTTCTCTTCCCCTTCTAATAATTTTGAACAAGAGAGTAAACTGACAAATCAATAATAATTTATTTATTTATTTATGATTCCAAAAAAGATCAAGTAACAAAAGCTAACAAAACCAGACCACTTTCGTATTTAAAAAAACAAAAAAAAGTTTCACTTTTTTTTAAGTTCATAAAATTGTTCAGTCAGTACCTAGATGCTAATTGAACCTGGACAAGATGCAGCCTTAGACAAATAAAATAAACCTAGAGCCATTTAAACAATTAAAAAAAGGACTATTTAAAAGAAGAAAAAAAAACGCAACATTTAGAATTTAATTTTAAAAAAAATACAACTATGATCAATATTCCACACCAGGAACAGTAACCCAATGAACCAAAATCATGTAAAGATATGAAATGTAATGCTACAGATATTTTCTGGCGAGAGCCCGAACTTTTGTGTCAAAGTGCGACGATGTAATGCGAGATCCAGGCAAGTAGAGCGGATTTAACAGAATCTGTTCAAGTAAAACAGTATAAGAAAAAAACACATGGAGATGCTGTTAAAAATCCTTAAAAAAAATATATTTCTGATTTAGATTATTTATGGGATATTCATTATGCAATCAGTGAATAGTAATCCACAAAAGAATACTAATATTATATTTTTCGCAATTACATTTCTTGATGATTATCATGGCACATTAAGAAATTAAATACTTTGTAAAATATACTGTAAGGAGGCCTTACTGTGTCCTTTAAACACACTGAATTATTTTTTTTTGTTTTCCAGCTCATGTTGTATGTTTACATCTGGTTGATTTCCTAGAATCAGGCACTAAAAAATCAATGCGAGTGGTGGGATTTGCTGCAAGATGTAAGCATAGTAAATAAAGGTTAGGAATCTTATGGTTGACCATCAATATATTAAGTCTTGTGCAAGCTAGTCATGGAGGCCTATAGAGTAGTTTAGCAGATGAGAATCAGGTTGATTATTTAAAACTTCTTTTAGTCAAGTTCACTCATAATCTAGTTTAACAACTGAGGTTCTCTAAATAATAATCTAAACTCTAGTCAAGGAAAATGAGATACCCTTTTGATAAGGAAAATCAAGGTACATGGACCATTCTTGGTGTGAATACAGGAAACATATACAGACCTGGGTAGCTACTAAATACTGCAAATACAGAAAAAAATGTACAGCTGGGCATCTGATTATTTTATATTCCTTATTGGTTCATCCAATCTCTAGCTTTGTTTTAAAGGCAAAAGCTAAAGGTATCACATCAGTAAATTCAAGGCTTTCAAACTAAGGCGGATTTAGCGATACATATGTTGAAGAACACAATTTGCACTCGTCATGAAAATATACAAGAAATACTATTTCTAGATAGGAAATTCAAAGTTAACAGTCAAAACTATAAGAATGTCTTCTCTTTGAAAATATTGCACTTCCAGATAAGTAAGAACATAAGTGGCATTGCTTCTCTCCTAATGATTTGTGTTGAAAGGACTATAATAAATTATTACTGTCACAACTGGAAGATCAAAAGGATAGCAGTAACATTACCTTTATATAAAGTTCGTGAACCTCTTGAAAGAAGCTTTTAATCCCGTCTTCATTGCGTGAATCATGAAGCAACATTAATCTAGTATGTATGACACTGTTTGTTAAGGAAACAAAGGAGACTCAAACAGAAAAAATAATGCAGCACAAACCATACATCAACTAAGAGAAATGTTCCCTACTTCTCAGAAATTGCACTCTTGACTTAATAATGAGTTATAAGAACATGAATAATCAATTCTCATTAAAAAGGTTATGAATGCTTTGGGGAAAACAAGAATATGTCAAATTACTGGACTCACACACTAGACCTGCTGGATGGAATTGACATATTTTGAAAAGGAAGCATATATATTACTTTAGATTCAATAGATCTTACTGTGACATGGGATTCTTGTGGCTTGCGATTCAATTAAAGTTTATTAATCCATGACCAATCAAATAGCTCATTTTGTGGACTTCAGTTTATGATGATTTAAAACTTAAGCTACAGTCATATAACATGACAACAATAAAAGGAAAAAAATCCAAGCATAGGTGGGATATGACCAGCAGTAACGTAAACTGACACCACCAAATCATTGAACCTGTCCATTGCCTTCAGAAACCTGCATAATCATGTCATCACTGAAATCATCTTCTTAATATTAAAGAAAAGTGCAGAGAGTTAATCACATAACCATCAACCCATGAAAATGAACAAGATTGAAACTCACATGGCACTTGTGGTCCATGCAAGGTCTTGAACGATATCCAAGGCAGCATGCAGTATAAACTGGTGCTGGTGAGCTGCTTCTTCTTTCTGCCATATGTACAAGAATATATAAGTGTGATTTAGGTTGTTACACTACCATGTTAAGGGTCACCAACCGCTTTAACACCTGGGCGGCTAACACAATCACATTTAATCATGATAGGATAAAAGAATATTTTTTTAATATATGATGCTGAAGCTTTCCAAAAATAAAGAAGTTTCATTGAAATCAAATGAAGTAGGTAACTAACATCATCTTCCCCTTCAATCTCCTCAATTCCACTCCATTATTACACACACTTTTTTCTCTCCACCTTTATGCCAACCAAATGGTATGTTAGGTTAAAAGTTCTTAGGCCAATCTGCTTTTTTCTGTGCTTCTAGATCCAATTATCAGAAATTATCTGATACAAATTTGGTCAGAATACAAATAAGCTCTAAGTCATGGTGAAAAAATAATTAAGCCATTCTGTGACTAGGCCTGTCACATTTTTAATTACTATTGAATGTCCTTGAACCTTACTAAAATTGGAAAAAAAAAAAAACAGAAATTAATGAAGGAAAACAACTAGGGTTGGGAAAGAAAGCTGAACATTGTCCATATAGAAAGAACTATTGAAATACAGCCGAGAGAAAACTGATTAGTCCATTTGATGGTGCTATGAAGTGGGAGTGGCACGCAACAACAGAACAACAGGAAACACATATAAAGAAACAAGATAAAAGATAAACAAGCTAAAAACAAGTATTGAAGCAGTGATAAGATTAATCAAGCTGGGCAAAGAAACCTACTTTAATCGCAGAGCCAACTTCAGCCTCGTATATGGGGATATCATTCCTGCTAACAATGATGAAACATGCTGTAGTCGCCATTACCTTGAAAGTGAAAAAACAAACCTTAATAACCTGATAAACATTAAAACAACAACAACAAGATAAAAACATTTTGCAACAATTCATCTTCAATTGGAAAAAGAAGGAAACAACAACATTAAACAGACAGCACATGAATCAGAAACTCGTCCACAGATCACAAAACACATAAATCGCATTTTAATTCCTGCTGATTAAGAACCAAACCTCTGATTCACTACAAATACCTCAAATCAATGTAATCAATAGCTCGAGAATAACAATAAAACAATAAACATCATCAAATTCGCTCTAGCAAATGCAAAACTAAGAATAACACAGATAAAGGGGAAGAACTATGTGCTTAATGGAATCACTATAAGACTAATAAACCGATAGATCTGAACTCACAACGAGAGCAATCTTCTTCTTCTTCTTCTTCTTCTTCGATAAAAGCGTCGGAGAAACGATCGAAAAAAATTCTCTGCTTTAGATCCGTTGATCTTTGGACTAGATGAGCACCCGGCAAGAGCCTGAAAATGGACCAATCGTGAGAGAAATGGGGAGAAACGGAGGAATAAGGAGAGATCGGCGGGGCAAGATGGATACCTGTGGAGATGATCGGCGCTGTGATCGGGGTCCGGGACGGCGACGGAGGCGGTGGTGATGATGATGGTGATGACCGTGGAGCAGTCGATGGAGGATCAGTTCTCTCTTCTTCAGCCTTATCGGATCCCAAGCTTAGCGGGTCAGAACCCGATCCGATCACAAATGGTTTCATCAACCGTCCATATTGCTTCGAGATTGGATTTCCAATGACTAGATAGTTTACGATCTCGAAGTAAAATGGATGGTCATCATGCCTTCCACCTTATCAGCTATCGAGGCTTTGAGGAGATAAACGTCGCTTTTGAGTCCCATTTCCACCAGAGAGCGCGAGGAGAAGGAGAAGGAGAAGGAGAAGGAGAAGAGAGAAAGCTAGCAAGAGGAGCTTGAATCACGGTAATGGCTGCTCCAATCTCCTTCATCTCAACCCTTCCATCACTCCTGGCTTGGCCTCCCCAGCCTTCTTTCCCTCTGCTCCCCCACAAACGCACCAATGTGAGTGTTTACTGGTAATGAATCTTTGCTTACAGTGTTCTTATCTTGAATTGCTTTGATTGAAAACAGGGTTCATTTGTTTGCCATCAATCAATGGATGAATCCCAAATCTCTAGTGGAGGTTGTCTGATTAAGAGAAGAGATTTGGTCGGATGCTTTGGTGCCGCTATGACTGTGGTATGTTACATACTTTTTTAAAAAAAAAAAAAAAATTGTCTTTTTTGTTTGGCTAAGTTGTTTGGATGCATTCTAAGCTACCTCTGGGTTTCTTCTCTGTTGGTTGGAATGTGTTTGATAATTTGATTATGATCAATGATATGGTGATGAGTTCTTGCCAGTTTTGATTATCTTTACAGGAAGTGATATCAAGTTCAGGACCATTTACAGAAAGAGCTATGGCTGCTGATTTGATTCAGCGAAGACAGCGTTCTGAATTCCAGTGTATGTTTTATATGTTTGATTGGCTTTAAATAAGCCTGTACATTAATTTTAATCGTTTGATGCAGCAAAAGTAAAAGAAACCCTTTTCACAGCTTTAAAGGTATAACTCTTGCTAATTACTCTAGTTCATGAAAATTCAATTGGTTGCATTTTTATATTAGAAAATGTATTTAGTCTGATGCTTGATTGGAAACGGTTTCTTATGAAGGGATACCCAGAGCTCCTTCCATCCATTCTGACTCTTGCGCTGAATGATGCTATGACATATGACAAGGTCAGCACCAAACTTTAGCACATGACCTTCTTAGTGACCATCATTTGTGCCAATTGATTCTTTCTGAACTAAGTTTGTAGGCTACAAAATCTGGAGGTCCAAATGGATCAATTCGGCTGAGGTACATGTATCTCTTCATGGATAGTTATTATGGTCTTTTGGGTAGTGCTTCATTTAAGTATTTCTAGAATTGCTTGCATCGGGTAATTTAACTGGTTTCTTTTCCCTTTTTTTTCGCATCTTGTTGAAGGTCTGAGATTGGAAGGCCTGAAAATAGCGGGCTTTCTCCTGCAATGGATCTCTTGGTGGAAGCGAAAAAGGAAATTGATTCTTATTCTAAGGGAGGTCCTATATCATTTTCTGACCTTATCCAATATGCAGGTGAGTTAGCTTTTCAATTTCAGAAAATAATTTCAAGCCTACAAATTTATCATGGATATTGATACACACAATTTGTTATCCTGTGGTTGTTAATAATCTAAGGGTAAAATCGGGTGAGTAACTTATTTTATGCTCTTGTCATATGACTCATGATGCAAGGACCACCACCTTTTCTCATCTCTTTTAGTTTGAAAATAGAATCCTACATCAACTCTCTTTGGAAAAGAATAACATTAAGGCACGATGGTGGGCTAAATCCATTCATTCTTTATATTTTGGAACCTCTGATGAGCTTCCCCAGTCTTTGCTGAAGGGGATTTGAGAATTGAGCTCTATGTAGGTAAATTGTTGCCATACACAGCCCCTGCCTTTTCAACCCTTCACTTCCTATTTCCAAGCTTCTTCTTCCCTCTAAGGATTTTTCAATATATAAAAGGAAAAAAAAAACTCATTCTAGTGTTTAAATACAGTGTCTCTATGTATAGTATCTTGTCTGTGAGTTCATTTAGAGTAATGTAACAACTAAACACAATTCAATAATTCTGATTCGAAGTATTATTTTCTGTGAATAGCCCAAGCAGCTGTAAAGAAAACCTTCTTGGATTCTGCTATTAGGAAATGTGGTGGAAATGAAGAGAAAGGAAGATTATTGTATTCAGCATATGGCTCAAACGGTCAGGTGCTTTTTGAAATTAAACATCTGCAAGTACTTTTTGTTTGTGAGTCTGGGCTGCTTTTTCACCTTATTCTTAGTCATGCTCTATACTTGTCCAAGTTCATGGGATTCCTCAAGGATTTTAGATTATCATAAAATGTTTTACCCTCCTAGTAGAGAATAAGCTTAGTCGGGGCACCTAATTATGCTTTTTGTAATACTTTGTTCTTAGTCTTTTCCTATTTCAATCAGTGCAAGCACTTTTTGTTTCCAGTCAACGGTTAACTAATCCTATTTTGGTTTTGTTAGCCAACTAGTTTTTATTCAAATCTATTTCTGTTGTTTTTTATACTTCCTGTGTAGACTTCCGCTGTTAGTTTTATTAATTTGTTCATAAGACATTAGAAAGAAGTGTATTTTTGCCTGGAAGCTGGTTATCATGTGCTTTATTTGTTACTTTTCTTTTTTTCTGAATTTGGTGTTATGTTATAAAATTGTGACTTGGGTTGTTATTTTGTTATTATATGCCATCAGTGGGGCTTATTTGATAGACAATTTGGCCGAAGTGATTCTGAAAATCCTGATCCAGAGGGGAGGATCCCCCAGTGGGGCAAAGCTACAGTTCAGGAAATGAAAAATAAGTTCTCTGCTATCGGATTTGGTCCCCGCCAGGTACTTCTTGCATTGTTTAGTATCAGCATTGATTTAGTTGCTAAGGTTACTGAATAAACTTTTGTTTCATTTATCTTGGTCAGTATTATCATTGAAACTGAAAACTTGAATGATGGATATGATTTGGTCATTCCATCTGATACAGATTGCTAACATCAGATACCTCTACTAAACTTATTGTACTTTCATGCAAACCACGATTGCTGGCTTCTCCCGTTAGCTAGCCATTCTTAATTAATCGTTATTCTCATCATTTTGTTAATCAGTTTCATTTGGAACTACAAACATAGTACTTTTATGAAATTATATGTGATTTAAATGATGAAGGATTAAATCATTTACAGTTAGCTGTGATGTCCGCATTCCTTGGTCCTGATCAACTGGCAACAGAGAAACTCTTGGCATCGGATCCACAGGTTCTCCCCTGGGTTGATAAATACCAGCGAAGCCGAGAAACTGTGTCACAAACTGATTATGAGGTGATACTTTAGCTAATGGTGCCTTTGCTCTTTTAATATGGCAAATTCTGTGATAAGTGGGAATTCTTTCTTATTGATTAAATTCATAGTGGCCAACAAATTCAATGCTAATTTTCTTAGTTGAGAAGTTAATATGCTGGTCTCACAAATCATGTAATAAAATAAGATGGTCATATTCAATGGTGTTCTCATCAGAACAGTTTGAACATAGATTAAACACTTGGCAAAAGTCCAGAGCTGCAGCTTTGAATCCTTCCATTAATGTCAAGCTATTTGATGTTGATTTCTTGTGTTTCTTACTTCCATGCAGGTTGACCTGATAACAACCCTCACAAAGCTAAGCTCCCTTGGCCAGGAGATAAATTATGAAGCCTACACATATCCTGTTCAAAAACTTGATTTTGGCAAGCTCAAACTATGATGATGAACGCATGGCAGAGAATGCGGTTTATTCGGCAATTCTTTTCGAATGTATTATGACAGAGTTTTCTCAACATGATGTTATTTTGGCATTCTCGTTTATCACTCTTTGGAAATTCAGAAATCAGTCTATTGTAAATGCAACGTTTAGATTGTTAACAAATATAAACTTCCAAATGAGATCTTGCTCCAACGTCATTGAAGCGATTAAATATATTGGCATTGAACACCAATTTGTCTGTAAGTAGATATGTTACTAGTTTTTCCTTGCAGTTATTTTGACAATTTGGAAATCGCATAAATCAGGTATGGAATTTTTGGTTCTCTTGACACAATGGCTGTCATATCTTGACCCGGGCAATGGACGAGCTAATTTGTTTGACCTGCGTGATTTAAGTTATCTTAATAAGTGATTAACAGTACTAATATATTCTATTGTTTGACGAAAAATTTTACCATATATTTCTTGCTTTGATAAATATAATTTCAAATTCTCAAAAACTACATTAGAAGTTTCTTTGATGGTCAAAAGGAGTCTTAATTTTATTAGACTTTTGGTTCTGCTCCTGAAGACCAAACAACCCATAGAGTGATTCTCATAATTTAGTTTTTTTGATAGTTATTCATTTTGCTTTTTTTATCACTTACTATTACAGTCTGTCTTTATTCATTTTTGTTCGATGTATGGATTTATTTTCTTTTGTAATAAATTATGATTATTTTATAAGAGAAAAAAAATAAATAAATTCTCGCCATCATACTCAAATTTTCTCTTGTGCGCTGTTTTCCCTCCAAAATTGACTTGGAACCGTGTTTATTAAGTAAGAAATTCTCAATGGACCGTGTTTATTAAGTTAGAAATTTTCAATTTCGAAAGTAAAATGTAAAGAAAAATACACGAATTAAGAGGATCTATAGAATTTTCCAAAGCCACGTGTCATGCTTCTAACCGCATTGCACCATTGCTTCCCGCAACGGTGGCTGTACTCGATCAAGGTCAACGGCCAACCGCTCAGTGAACACTGAAGTCTAGTGCGGCAGGCGTCGCGCTCTATTAATTCACATTTCACACCCGCGAAAACCATCGATGTTCTCCATCTTCTCCACCGAAACCCTAGATCTCTTCTCCGCTTTCTCATCGATCTCTTCTCGTCTTCACTCCATGGCTTCCCCTTATCTCCTTCTCCTCCTCTTGATCCCTGTGCTGCCTCTTATATTCCTTCTTGTTCTCGCCTTCTTGGCGCGGCCACGGCCGGCGAAGGTTCCGGTGAAGGGACGGCATGTCTTCATTACCGGAGGATCGTCGGGGATTGGGCTAGCAATGGCGCTGCAGGCGGCGTCGGAGGGGGCTCGTGTGTCTATTTTGGCGCGCAACCAGGCCAAGCTTGAAGAGGCCCGCGATACCATTCGGCTCGCCACTGGAAAGGAGGTCACCATTCTCAGTGCTGATGTGCGGGACGCTGAGTCTGTCGCGAGGGCCATTGAGGAGGCGGGGCCAATTGATATCCTAATTGCCAACCAAGGCGTTTTCATTCCTCAGGAGCTTGAACTGCAGGACATGAAGGAAATTAGGTTCCAAGTTGAGGTGAATCTCATGGGCACGTTTCATCTCATCAAGGCGGCACTTCCTGGGATGAGGCAAAATACTAGGAAGACGGGCCTGCCGGCGTCCATTGCCATCATCTCATCTCAGGCCGGACAGGTATGACCTTCTTTTACGCTTTTGTTTTGTTTAGCTCTGAGCATTTTTTTGGTGAAATTTCGAGCTTTTCTCTTGCTACTTTGGTGAGCGTACGCTCTGCTGAAATTCTTTTCAAGTTTTGATTCCGGTCGATGTCTTGATGATTGATGGATCTTGCAATAATTTGTCTATTGAAGCCTATACAACCGTGAAAATCCTTCTAAAAATTTAAATTTGTTCCTTTTTTTGAGGGGGTGGAGAATCTGATCTCTTAAGACGGTCTCGATTGCATTGGACCTAGGATTACTAGGAGGTCAAACTTCATGTCCATTGATCATAACCATTCAGCATACGGATCAATATAACTTACATTATGTTCTAGCCTCTACCAGGAATCTCTTTTTCCCATGAGCTTCATTTTTTTTTGGGGATGTGGCATGAATTATTTGGAAAATTTTCCTAATTGAATCAGTTTCTTGTTATTCATCTTATTGGATTTTGCTGGAAGTAATTGTTTAGTTGTTGAAAAGTTTGGCATAGCACACAGCAAGTGAATGCATCTGTTATTGAAAACCATGTTTTGGGATTGGGTTGTTTGAGAATGAAAGTCATTTGTTTGAATCACTCTTGTAGGTGGGTGTTTATGGATACACAGCTTATTCCGCAAGTAAATTTGCTCTTCGTGGCTTGGCGGAGGCCTTGCAGCATGAGGTTATCTCAGACAAAATTCATGTCTCCCTTGTGTTTCCTCCTGATACAGAGACTCCTGGTCTGGCTGAAGGTAAATGGACAGCAGATTTATCAACTGAACCTTATGGTTTATCTAAGTCTCGGGTCTAGTCTGGGTGTTTCTATTTGGGTTTTCTTAAAGTAGTTTTGTGTTTATGTTTTATGCAAGTGACACTTATCTATATATAGATGTTCTTCCTTGAATTAGTAGCGATATTTTTCATTAGCTTACAACTTCTAATTCGCTAAAGTCTGTTACTAACAAGATCAAAATTTAGTTGTCATTTCTTAGAATGACAATTTTGCCTGTCATTGGATTTTTCATAGTAGTTTTTCTTGGCATCTATTCAAACTCAAATACATGAGGTGTTCTTGCCAATCACAGTCCCATCTCTATATCAAATATACTGTCTCAAAATTCTTTCTTTACCTGTTAAATATTATGGGAAGCACCATAAGAAAAAAGGAGTTAGGTTCAATTGGTACCATTGAAGGGAAAGATGAACAGGAATTAACTATTCCATTTCACCTGTAATCTAGTCCCATAGGTTTCCTTTAGTCTTCTTGATAAATTATGTTTAGCCTGTATTTTGTTGGTTAAAATCAAGAATCTCTTTATCTTAAATTTAGCTTTTCTAAATCCTGTGGGTTTCATATGTGAGAGTTAGAAGGCGATTAAACACTATTTTATTAGAGTTCTTTTGTGCTTTATGTAGATGTAAGTATGTTTTTTCAGTTTAAGCTTGATAAACTAAAGACTGTGGGTTCAAAGATACAACTAAGGAATATTCTTATCATTGTTCATGATGGTTTTCTTTAAATGAAATAGTTTGCTATCTATCTATTGATTTCCACTCAATTGAATTTGAGTTTCCAAATTCTGTCATCATGGAATTTTATGTTTAATATGTCACATGATCTGGGTGTATTCAAGATTTACATATAAATGGTGATGCAGTTGCTGTAATTGATAACTAGAGTTTATATTTCACCTAAACTTAGAACAGCCATTCGGAAATGGATTTAGCGATGATGCAATTTTGGCCTATTATTGGTTTGTTATACCTTTCTGCTGACGTGTAGCTTGTATCGACTGCAGAGCAGAAGAGAAGACCAGAGCTTACCAACCTGATTGTTGCATCTTCAGGCGGAATGAAGGCTGATGCTGTTGCTAAGAAGGCCCTTGATGGCATCAAATCTGGAACATTTATTGTTTCATGCAATTTTGAAGGAGTCATGCTAGCTATAGCAACTGCTGGTTTGTCACCACAGAGTTCTTACCTGACAGCATTTTTTGAGGTGTTTGGTGCAGGTTTTATGCGCTTTGTAGGTCTGTGCTTCCAGTGGAATTGGTTTACTATCATCGAGAAGTTCAATGCAAAAAACAACAGTAAGTCTGTTATTTATTGATTACATTCAAGTTTTCGTGTCAATTACACCAAACAGTCACGTGTTGTTAGTTGTCCGATTGATTCTGTTGAATTAAATACCATTTCTTTCTTTGTGAAATTCAGTAAAAAAAAAAGTATTGAAACTTGTGCGTTTTACATTTGTGATTACATTGCTGATGCTCATGATTGTCGGTCCTTTTCCTCAAGGAAACCAGATATATATTAAAAAAAAACTATTTATATATCCATTTGACTATTTCATGTCCATCATATTTGTCTTTGAAAAACCAAAACCCACATGATCCGGTTTTTCTGGGTTTTTTCAGCAAAGATAAGTATTGCATTTTGCAAGCTGTTCCCATACCGGGCCTTGATGTATATATTTATATATTTGAACTTGATAGAAGAAGAGGATATGTATTTAGCCAGCACAACCATAGATGACCTCTTTGGGTCATATTTATAGAACAAATAAATATACAAATATAACTATATGTATGTATATACACATATATATACACAATGTACATACATAAAAAATATACATCTAACATATCACTCTAACACGCCCCCTCAAACTCACGGTGGGTCATAAACCGAGAGTTTGTCAATCAGAAACTGAAACCTAAAGACTGTATGTGTCTTAGTGAAAATATCAGCAAGCTGCTGTGTAGAGGCAACATATACACAGCAACATAAGGAAGAATAATATTGCTAGCAATATAATGATGACGAACAAAGTGAAGAGCGATCTCAAGATGCTTCATACATTCATGAAAGACTGGATTTGCAGCAATTTTAATGGCACTCTGGTTGTCACAGTGTATAACCATAGATGACCTCTTTGGGTCATATTTATAGAACAAATAAATATATAAATATAACTATATGTATGTATGTACACATATACATACACAATGTACATACATAAAAAATATACATCTAACATATCACCCTAACAGAACTCATGACTTCATATTTGTTTTCTATTTAGAATAAATTTTTACTTGTTGAATTACCACAAATCATTCACAAGAATCGGTAGTGTGAACCAACTTTTGAAGGTTAAAAGAAAGCATGGGTATTTTGAAGTTGTGCTCAGTACTCTCCCTGGTGTTGTTGGAATGTGAGCTCGGCATTTTTTTCCAATGCATAATATTGATTTCAGTATATAAACCTCTCACATTTTCTCGTGTATGAAATTGATTATCTTGTTCTATAGACGCATAAGCTTGTTTTACTGCCCGACAAATCCCCTGCATGGATCTAATATATGCACATTTCTCTATTTGTTCATTAGAGGCTTTTGATCATAACCAATTGTCTTGTTCTCTAATCTACTGATCCTCATTAGCGTCCTTAAGTTGAACCTTGGAATCTAAAACCCTGTTGTAGTTTTTGTTAAACATCATCCTGATTGAAAATAATGCTGTTGTTTACTTTGCTGGGTTTATGCATATTGAAAATAAAAAACAGGCGGATCAAAGAATAGAAAAAGTTGGGCTTTGACGCAATAAAACTTTCCTTTCCACTAATCATTGTCTTTATATCTGCAGGGAGCTAAGTTATTTGCAGTGTGGGGGTTACCTTCTTTGCAAGTTACATGTGTTGTTCAACATCCAAAGCAACTGTCTGCCTATGTAATTGGGTTATGTAATGCATTGTAAACAAAGTAATAATTTTGTCTTAGTCTATTCAATAATAAGGTTATAGCTTTGTGGGATTCTCACTGCAGGCTTAGCTCTGTCTTCATTTTGGACTTGAATGTATATTGTAACGTGATATTATTTTCACTTCCAATAACTTATGTTCTCAGAATCCCTTTCATTTGGTTTTTACTCAACTGATGAAGATATGTGCCATCTTCATTTTATTGAAACATGCTTCTTGTGAAGATGATCAGTTCCCACTTTACATCAATCTGATTCATGTCTGCCATCATTCGTTGTGTTTGTGTTCATGTGTAACATGAGAGTCAAATTTGTTGAAGTTATTTCACGTTCCCATGAGAACAGTTATCTGCTGGTACATACACTCAAAATAGATCAAGACGGTGGGAACATGGAAAATTTTATTTATTTTTTTTTTTTTGACAAGAGGAACAGACAGCTCGAAGGCTATGCTAAACCGTCAGGGGCGTGTACAAGCTTCGATGGAGCAAGTGGGGGCAGAGTCGCGCATACATGGGTGCTGAAACCACCCGCACACAACCACTGCTCACATCTCCCAGAAATGTACCCTCAACCGAGAATCAAACTCTCACCACTTGGTGAAGAGCTCTATCGGCGACCCGTATACCAATAGACCATTTGGTCATTGGTCAGGAACATGGAATGTTGCATGATCATCATGTACAATGTATGTTAGACCAATAACCATCTCTCTCTCTCTCTCTCTCTCTCTCTATATATATATATATATACTTAAATTTTAAATGGTAATACAAATAGTTAGACACTAACAAGTAATGGGATTTATTCTATTTTATTTTAGTTTAATTTTTTTTTTCTGTGTAGACAAGTCAACTAATTTTAGTCCAACATTTCTGCCAAACTTACTACAGTATCAGAGCCTTGGAATACTACATAATTATCCACCACCCAGCCCTGCACCTGCACATGCACATCTTACAGTGTAGAATGTTTGAACTTTGAACCAATGACAATGGTTAGCAGCTCCATCCATTTGATGCTTCTTGTTGTTGACTTCTTGTCCACCTTAAACCGTAGTATAAAAACATTCAAACATCCCAACCGAAGACTTTCATATCTTGGAGACTTGGAGTTAGCACCAAGCACATGCCTCTGAGTCTGAGCATGCTCACTCATTCTAATAATGTTCATTTATTTCCACTCAAATCACGCTTATAATTAATTAATTAATTAAATTGTACAAGTCTGATAATTGATTTTATAATTATACATAAAACAGTATATTAGGATTTGTTGACTAACTGGCACAATGCATTCACATTCTAAAGTCTTACATCAAAAAGACCTGCTAAACTAAGAAACCATTATTAGATGTTAAGACTTCAGACTCGTCTGTGACTTTCCACAAATGTCCTCTTGTTTCACATGCCCACATACTGTTTATCAAAGCATAATTAACTTGAATATTTCCCAACATCTTTTCAAAAATTAAGGTTCACTATGTATTTATTAAGGTATATATGTTTAACTAATTTTTGAATTTATTGATACTGCTCATGCTGAGCAATATTGAATGTTGAACTTGGTCACTGATAGACTTAAATAATTTAATTTATTATTGAGCTTTTTGGTGTTGTCATTGGTCCCAATAACTAATACAACAAACCAAATAACTATGAATTTAGAAGCCTAAACAACAACCCACTTTTGACGATTTATTCTTTAATAATTTATAATTCTGCTTTGATGACTTGTATTTGAAATTTAAGGCAAGAATGACAATTTCTTTGACAAGAATAGCAACTTAAAATAATAATTAAAAAAAAAAAAGTTAACAAATTGAGAATCCGCAATCTTACAAACTCTTGTCTCTGTGTAACACGTCAACTAGTTTTTAATCTAATTCTTTTATTAAAAATTACAGTAATATAAAAGGCAATACATACATGCTTCCATTCAATTTCCAAAAGATAGAGATCATTAACTTAATTAATCTAGATTAATATCAACTTACCGTATACGTCCATCAATTAATGAATTTTTCACCGCACAAAATACATGGCCAACTCCAATGTATTTGAATTTAATATCATACGATTGACATTTATAATGAATTTAATCATTTTTTTAATGTTTTAATGATATAATTAGGAACAATAAGAAAGTGGCAGTTTTGCAATTTAATGAAAAAACAGTGGTAAATAGGAAAGAGAGAGACAAGAATATATAAATATAAAATGTCCGTCAGGTGAAATTCCCATCGTCCTCAAAAGGAGCTCTTTTTTTCCTTCCAATCGGAGCAAAAGCCACGGGAAAACCCTAGAAATCCGAGGGTGAGGGTGCTTGATTGGATGCGAAGATGATGCTTGGACTGGGAGGCGATGGAATAGGGATGCTGATTCCGCTTCAGTTTGACGCTGCGGAAATGGCGGTAGTGGGGACGGCGGCGGACGGCGGAGGGGGATCTCAACAACATCAACAACAGAGGGGGAAAGAGGGGGAGAGGGTGCCACAGTGGAGTCATGCGGAGACGAAGGAGTTCATAGCCATAAGAGCGGAGCTCGAGCGGGATTTCACTGTTTCCAAGCGGAACAAGACGCTCTGGGAGGTGGTTTCCGCTAGAATGCGTGAGCGAGGGTATCGGCGCAGTCCCGAGCAGTGCAAGTGCAAGTGGAAGAACCTCGTCAATCGCTACAAGGTTCTTCTCTCTCTCTCTCTCTCTCTCAAGTTTTGCATTTTGGTATTCTTGTTCTTTTGAAGATGAATTTTTGATAAGTTGGATGTGGATAGATTGAGCTGCAGATTATTTAATTGTGATTTTTTTTTTTAATTTGTTGGGTATAATCTGTTGGTTGAGTCTTCTTTCTCTGATGTTTGATATGCTCCATTGCTTTGTAATTTGTTTAGATTTGAAGATTAATTTTTAAATGCATACATTTCATGCCGATTTCTTCAAGCTCCATAAGCATGCATCAGTTCAATCTCTCCGTTTATAATCCCTTTTGCTAAAATTTGCTAAATTGTTAATAACTTTGGTTGTTGTTGATTTCAGAGTCTAGTTTTTATTTCCCTGAATTTTCTATGGTTTTCTAGTTGAATTTTGAACCCTTTTTTGGGATGTGTTTTGGTGTGTTTATTATGGTATGCTCTTAGAACCTATTAGCCTTCTACGGATTGTAGCTGAGTAATATTGTAGCTTGCTAGAATAACAAATTAAACCATGCTTGCAGACCTCAATATTATTGGTTCACATTTCTGTCATTTAAATTTAATGTTGCTACTTGTTATCAACAATCAAAACAAAGAAATATAAGCCTTCGTCAGTTCATTATTGTTTTTCTTGCTTCTGTGATTTATGATGATCTTAGACGTTGATCTGAAAGGATTAAGTACTCAAATGATACACAGGGTTGGCTCATTATTGGTGCTTCCTAACTTTATCTAATCAGCTTAAGATTTTAATAGAATCTGGAACTGGTCCTCCACTATGGCGTATAGTAGGATATTATTTAGTTGACAGGTCCAACAGGCACTAACAGTCTAACATTTAGGTTAATACAGGAACCTTTATTAATTAAAAATTGTGTGAGTCCTTTAGTTTTACTTGATTTTAATTTTATGGTTGGTTCATGGCACTTGTGAAAATAATATCAGGGTCATTGCTTTGAGTTAGCATTTGGGACGTTTAGAACAAGTTAGAAGTCTAATTTGTTTCCAAGAAGACTACAGTTTTAAGTCATCAACGGGAAGTCAGTCTAGAACTATGCCATGTTTACCGTCTTTGCTGTTATTGATCAAAGAGCTTGTTGGCTAGTGACATTAGGAGGAAGCAAATATTATCTCATTAATGTGGGTTTTCAATTTCTGAATATTAGTTGAAGTATGAGACTATGCTAGTGGATAATGTTATCTGTTTTATTTTGGTGTTTTAATCCAAAAACAAGTTTAACAATTGTTTGATTATATCCCCCATTGAGTTGAACAGTCAGTCTGGCATTTTCCTTGTGAACAGGGCAAAGAGACATCAGACCCTGAAAATGGCAAGCAATGCCCCTTCTTTGAGGAGTTGCATGCTGTCTTCCAGGAACGTGCAAGAAGCATGCAGCAGCTCCTCCACGAGTCTGAATCAGGACCACCACAGGCAAAGAAGAGATTGAAAAGGCCTAGTGGAGATCGATCATCTGATGAATTGTCTGAGGATGATGAGGATGATGAAGATACTGACGATGAGCGTCTATCCAGAAGCAGAAAGAAGAAGGGAGACAAAGGGCAACAACAACAGCAGCAGAGAGCAGCAGACAAGTCCAAGGCATCAAATAGTGTGCATGATATACTGCAAGATTTCCTACAGCAACAACAGCGCATGGAAGCTCAGTGGAAGGCAATGGTGGATAGGAGAACAAAAGAGCGTCAAATGCTTGAGAACGAGTGGAGGCAGTCAATGCAGACGCTTGAGCGTGAGAGAATGATGCTGGAGCAGGCATGGCGAGAAAGAGAGGAGCAGAGGAGGATCAGGGAGGAGACCCGAGCCGAGAAGAGGGATGTACTCCTAACCACTCTATTGAACAAACTCATACAAGAAGGCCTATAGTAATCAAACAGTCAGTGAAACAGAGTGATAGTTTGCAGACATTGCAAAAATACTTTTAGTATATCTGCTGAGGAGAAACAATAATCAGTGAGTTAGATTAGTTTTACACCCAAGCAATTTGTGATAATGTTTTGCTTATGGTCAGATTAGAAACTCTTGCTTGTGTTGTAATTGTTCTTAAGTATTTTCCAGAGATATGTAAAAGAACACTATAGTTTATGAGAGAGCAAATGTGAAATTCCCTTTTCTTTTGGATGGTCACTTGTGCAATATGATTAACAGAAAATTATTTTGATTGGTCTTTGTAATGCTTGTTTTATTTGTTTAGAAAGATAAATAGATTATAAAAATGTAAGAAAAGGTGGCTAATAAAGTCACCATACTTTTCATTTTTCTCATTAGTAGTCATGTTTGAAAATTGTTCTGAGACTTGAACTGATGGAAAGCAACACTTCAAAGAAACTGTTTTATCAACACAATGTGAAAAATAAATGTGATGCTCAAGGCTTGATCACAAGCCATGCTGCCTTGGTGCATTCATACATGACATGGTGCACCACATAGTTATCATGTTCCCATTATATTAGCACTACAAAGTATAGATGAGTCGGCAATCTTTTTCATAATGAAGAGAATTGTATAAAAATAAAGAAAGCTTACTAATAAATTTGTAATAGTGTGGTAGAAAGATGTGTTACTTTCTGGGAAGTTACATTACTTTATCTTAAAAACAAAGAAAAGAAACAGATCTAACTAACAAAGAGAAATGAAGTTATTACAACTTAAACAGATACAAGTAGTAACAAAAGTGTGGTATTGTACATAAAACAATCATTAACTCAACATTCATGTGCTACATTTGTGATACTAGAAACTGGATGTATCTATACCTTCTCTTTTGATATCCTCTGATTCTTTGTACTTTATTCTTGCATATGTTTTTCCTTCCGGGAAAACAGCACCAGTGATAATTACATGTGCTATGTAATATAAAACAGAAATGAGCAACAAACCAAAGTGAAACGGCGAGCATGGCGATGAGATTGCCTTTCTATTCTTATATTGATTATCACTTTTAGGAAGTTTCTTGAGCAAATTTGGGACACTATTACTGTATGAATTTGGTGCATTTATCTTCATTTGCTGCAGTACTTCCATCTTCACCTCCTCTGTTTTCTTATTTTCCTCAGCTTTACTTATCTCTACAAACAGTATGAAGAGCTACTTAGATAAATTAAAGAACATTAAAGCAGAAAACAAACTTATACTAACTGAATTAATGAAAATATGCAACTTACTTTGAGAGTGAAAATCAAATGAATCTATTTCTTGAAGGTGTAAATCCCTCTCATAAGATGCCTCTAAATCATGCTCACTTCCATTCAAAATGCTGACTGTAATTAACATAAGCAGATTGTTATTAAGATGGCAAGTAATACTAAATAATTAATTCAAAAACAAAGAGTGTTTGTAAATTGTGGTCCACCTCTCTCTATTAGATCTTCCTCATAAAAACTCCATGAATTCCTCTTGTTGTCATTGTCCATTAACTTTTCATCACCTTCCTTTGTATCTAAAATCATTATAACAATTAATAAGATACCTCTCATATATCAAAAGAAGAATCCTAATAATTAGGAAAAAAAAAAAAGGGAGACTAACTTGATTCAATGGCCTTCACTTGATTCTTTGGAGGATTAAATGCATCAACACTGCTAGAATGCCCATTCCTCTTCTTCATTTTCTCTATCTCTACAGAAAAGCAACACAAATATGTTAAGAAAACAGAGAAAAATACATTAAAGTTTTTCCTGAGAACACTACTACAACAATGACCAACCTTTTTTAGGCTGCTGATCATGGTTAGGAGTGTTGAAGCAATATTCAGCACATTTATGATATGGATTGGATGCATTTTTGCATTTGGAATTGCCACTGAAATTGATATTAGAATTGGAATTGGAATTTGGATTTGAATTTCCTCCTTTTATATTCAAATACTTGGATGGTTGTTTTGAGCCAACTGTGACACCCTTGGTTTGTCCTTGATTAGAGGCTTTTGACAAACAATATTCAGCACATACATGGTAAGGATTGGAAGCATTTTTGCAATTAGGATTCGCAATCTTCTTGTCTACAATCACTTGTTTAACACCATTAACACCTCCTGCAAGAATTCAACTTGATTCAAAATTGGAAAGATGACATTAAATTTTCAGAACATATCATTTGACAAAGGGATGCAAAACCTGGTTCTGCTTTTATGGCTTTTCCTTTTGCTATTTCTTTTCTTCTTTGATTTGCAAGGACTTCATTCATATTAGTAACTGAAAAATATTGAATAATTTTAAATAAATAGATAGGTACATAATAAAATTATAAAAACTGACCTCTAGATTGGGTTGGATGTGAATTATTAGATGGAGAGCAATATGGACCACATGAATGATAAGGATTGGACGCATGTTTGCAGTTTGGATTAGCATAATGTTCTCTGGTTCCCAGATGCTCACCGTTCTGTTGCTCTAAATAAATTTAATTTAATTTAATTTAATTATGCAGCAAAAGATGAACAAAAACCATAAAGAAAGTTCCATTCACAATAATAATTGTAATAATAATAATAATTACAGTTAGAAAAAAACACCAACCCAAACTGTTCTTTTCTTTTGTATTAGGGTTGTGCTGCTGTTTCTTCTTCTTCTTCTTCTCCATGGTGTCAGTAGAACAACTGGGATCTCCCGGGCTTTCAATCTCGATCTCCATGAGCTTTCTTTCCTTCTTGTTTCTTTGTTTCTTTGTTAAAGAAGAGCATTACATCAAATAGATTATATATATATATATATTTTTTTAAAAATTTGGAAGACTTTGGCTTCGTTTTTTCTTTGTTTTGAAATTAATTAATCCTACATGCATGATGAGGTTTCCATTTTTTTTGGTTAAAGAAAGGAAAGTCTACATTGTGACAGTTGGTGTTCTAGATGCATGATGAGTTGATCAAAATCTGATAGAAAGTCAATAGAGTTGTGATTTGGGGACCTAGTTCAGGAATGAAATCTTCTTCCTTTTGACTTTAAATAATTAAATTGGTTAAATGATGGATCAGTTATGAATCCATGTCTAAATAATTCAAGTCGCATGTGGAGTTCTAGATGGGGCCAATTATTTTATTTTATTTTATTTTTATATTGATTGGTATTTAAAATGTCTTTATTAATGCTCTTAACTTCTTTCAAAATAAGCGGGCATAGAAATTGAGAATTCTCTGAAACTTCCGCACGGGCGAGATGAGACCTTAGTTTATTCACATTGTTCTTTAGCAATAAAATACTACAAAAGAAGAATAACTAATTGAAGGTAAATTTGTTCATTCACATTACATAATTTTGTAGATTTTTTGAGTTTTGACCATGCCATGCCGCCAGTCATTAAAGATCTACTACGTCAAAATCAAGCGCAACCGGTCACATCCCCATAAAAGAAGTTTGTTGACCAACGAATACAAACAAAGTTACGTAATTAGTCGTATTTCATTTCTGTTTGCATGAAATTGAAGAGAAGCTTGTTAACACCTCCGTCAGGCATGATCCAAGCTGAGGGCTGAGGTAACAACATCCCACTACTCTTGATTATTGACTGCAGAAACATTGAAGACAGACAAACTGAAAGACTGGCCTTTTTTTCCACCTTTTTTAACATCTGATGTGAATCTTGGAATGATCCAAACGTTGGCTTTTTAGCCATACACTTCACCCCCTTCAAATACAAAGCTTTGACAGATATTATCAGATTGAGATTTCCAAGATTTTAAAAGAAAAGTAGAAAAAATATATATATAGAAACAGCTTCCACTGACTAACATATTACATATATCTATGTTGATATGGAACAACAACAACAAATGATGGTGGCTAGAAGTAGTTCCATTTACAGAAACAAACAAGAATAATAACAATAATAATTGAACAGGATGCTCCGAATAATGGCTTTTGGAACATGCACTGTTACAAAGTCAAAAGAATGCCTACTGGAACTTGGCTTCACTCTGAATTTGAGTCATAAAAATCACTTGGGCATGGGGTCATGACTTCTGACTCTAGTATCTGCACCACCCTGTGCATAGTTGGCCTATCCTCAGGATTGGATGAAACACACTGAATGGCAACCGACAGTAGTGCATCCAGGCTTTCTAGCTGCACACCCTCACACTGTGGATCAATTATTTCCCTTTGCCGGTTCTCCACAACCAAAAAATTCAGCTGCAACCAAGGTTCCAATTTACTTCAAATCACTCCAAATATTGAACAGAATGGATGCAATGGCATGAATAAAACTTAGATTTAGTGCACTACTGTAATAATGAAACATGCAATGTAGGCATCCAATTTTAACAACTAAGGCAGACATCATTATCACCCGAGGATCCAAACACAGTTCATGGAAAGTAAAATATATATATATATATATATATATCACAGCAGATAACTTAAATAATAAAATAGAGCCATACCCATCCCACTATATTTAAACCCTTCTCAATGAAGGATGAGTCCGTGGGGCGCTTTCCACTTATTACTTCAAGTACTAGTACTCCAAAGCTGTATACATCAGTCTTTTCTGTAGCTCTACCACTCTGCATGTACTCTGCAAATATAATGATAACAATCATAAGAAACCAACATTCCAGAATGAAACAATTGAATATTTCCCCACTGATGCAATCATGCAAGTAGATATTCAAACATCTATATCCCAAAAATGTACACTCAGGAGGAACTAGGCAGGCCCAGCAACAGCATGTTACAGCTTTCCTAGGCTAATGTTGTTACTAGATTCGGCTGACAAGTACTTAGAACATGAAATATGCAAGTTTCTGGTTCAATTGAACTTCTCTAACAAATCATACCAGAAGGCCATGAACACAAGCATTCAAGCAATCACGAGCACTACAAGCTTCAAGATAACATGCTTTGACAAAATATAAGAGAAACTCCATTCTTTGGATGTAATTGATTGATCTACTCCTAAACCATACCTGGAGCCAAATAACCAAATGTCCCAGCAACAATTGTAGTGATATGAGACTCTTCATCCTCCAATAATTTTGCCAGTCCAAAATCAGATACCCGGGCGTCCAAATTGCCATCAAGTAATATGTTGCTTGATTTAATGTCACGATGTATGATACGAGGGGAACAATCATGATGTAAATATGCCAAACCTTTTGCAGCTCCCATGATTATATTAAGACGCGCATCCCAGTCAAGTTGCTCAGAACGTTCTGCACTCACAAAAAATCTAGGCAATTGTTAACTATTGACCAAATTCAACTCAAGTGCATGCTTGACAAAGAAGTTATGAGGAATTTAAAAAATGAGAGAATGCATCTGACATTTGTAGTTAAATATCACAGAGTTTGCTTAATCATGTATACACATACACATTAAGTTGAATATGCAAAACCATGAGAATAGCACCATAAAAATAAAAATAAAAATAAAGGTGTCGATGATCAACAGCACTAAAGCACAACAGGAAGTCGTCTAAGAATTTGATGAATTCAAAACATAAGAAACTAAAATTGTTTAATTCTAAAACCTAAACAAAAAAAATTTGCTAATGGAACATACGCATATTTTCTTTAAAAAATAACAGATATTACACTTCATTTTAGAGAATCATATGTTTGAGAGAAACAAAAAAAGTAATAACAGGAACATCTCTCACCATGTAAAGCTTCATCCAGACTTCCACCAGCTAAGAAATCATAGAGTAGCAACTTAGACGAAGGGGAATTACAATAACCACGTAGATTGACCAGATATCGGTGTTTGATGCTTCCCAAAATCTCAAGTTCCCTATCAAAGAATCGGTCTAATCCTTCATTTGTCTTAATAATTCTTTTCAAAGCAAATACATTGCCATCATCCATAGCAAGCTTGTATACAGTCCCAAAACCCCCAGAACCTATAATGTTCTCATCATTTAAAGTTTCCAACTTCTTAAGGATATCCTTTGTTGTATAAGGCAAGTCCCCATGAAACATAACAATGGACGCACCTGAAACAAAAGGCACCGTGAGGCATCATCCCACTTCTGGAGTACAACAACTTGCATTGGCTTGAAAACTATGGCAAAATTGGTAAAAATTATTACAGAGGCCATGAGGCTGAGATAAAGGTATTGTACCTCCACTAACATCCATTGCAAGACCTCCAATTTCATTTTTCCCAAATTTCTTGTAGAGAAAGCAGCCCCAGAAACACATCAGCGCCACCAGTAACAGAGCACATACAGTCGCTACTGCACTTATAACAAGCCTAGTTGAATTTCTTGTAGGCTTCTTATTGCCTGGATTATCTGCGACAGTACAATCCTTCCAATTATATGAAACAAGAATGAAGGAATATTTATTATGTGTACAGAAAATATAACATGATTGGTGTTACAGGAACTAACTAGAGTTATCATCAAAAGAAACTATTTGAAACTATGAAAGATGCAAATCACCCTTCCCGGGTAATACATATTAAAAATTTTGAAATTCGGGAAAAAAAAACTAAAATGAAAATACTTCCAGCATGAGATTGCTGATCTGCACTACTCCAATCAAAAGTAGTCCATAGATGTTAAAGAAGTTAAACAATGATAACAGGAAACAGCAAAGCCATGAACCAGCTACCTGAGGAGGGTGCTCCACTACCTCCTGGTGCCGAACCAAATTCATCCTTGCAATCAACATGAATTTGCTTCCCGCACAGGCCACGATTTCCAATAAAGCTGCAGGTATATGCCCAAGTGGGATCAGCAAATATAGCTACAAGTTTTTTTTTTTTCCTTCTTGCTACATTTTAATCATTGTGGAAGCAAATAAATAAAAACCTTCAAAAGGTAAATAAGATTGCCGATGTTGGCTAAAGAAAGCAGACTAAAGAAATAACAAATGTAACACAAGGAACTGCAAAAGAAAGGTATTAAAGAAAGAAAGAGATGTCCAAAGCCTTGAACTAAATTATTATATGAGATGCAATTCAGACGGAAGGTTAATTTAAAATGGGGTCTCACTTCCAAAGATCCAAATCCAAAATGATATTGGGCATTCTAATCAGAGAATGCTCTCACTTTCATAATTATAAATTAAAAGAACAACCTCCGACTATGGGAAACAAGTAGAAAAATACCAAGAACAGGTCTTCAATAAGATCAGAATAGTGTCTAGCATCATGATAGTAAATATTCTAGTGGAATGGCAGACAAAAAAAAACTTAGAAAAACACAAATAAACCATAAAAAAATTCAGAGGAACACACTCACGAATTTTCAGTAAATTTGGAGAGAGTGCCATCAGTAGGTATTAATCCAGTCAGGAAGTTTGTTGATACATTACTGTAAAAATTAAAAATAAAAAAATAAAAGTGAGTTTTGACATCAGCTTAGAAAATATAGTCTACTTGATATTACGATTTAAACTTCAACCAAAACTTGCACGCTCACAATTCAGTAAGTTTGGTCAATCTGCCAAGGGAAACAGGAATAGACCCACTCAAAGTATTGCTGGAGAGATCCCTATAAGAAAGAAGAAATACAATAAGTGATAGCCAAGTTGCTCGAGAATATTGGCTTATGTCAAAGTTATCTAGCATAAAGAAGTTACAAAAACTACTGACAATTCAAGAAAAATGATACTATTGTGGTAACGAATTTGTAATAGAAGTCTATAACCCAATAGAAGTTATTGTGGAAATTAAAGATGAATATTGAAATTAATAGTGAAGAATAAAACTCACAGTGTCTCAAGTTCCCAAAGGTTACCAAACTCAGGGGGGATAGATTCACTTAGGTAATTTCCTTGCAAATATCTGCAGAAAGGGAAAGCATAAGATCTTTGTGCAAACCAAAAGATCATGGATACAATAAAACAAACAAAACATAGGCATAAAGACTAAAGGGACAGAGAAAAGGAGAAATATGAGGAAAGAGGAGTCAAGAAGTGATGCACTCCAGATGCTACATAGCATCATTTATCAGCACAATAACCGCATAAGACGAACAGAATAAGACAACATAGGCATACAATGAGTTCATTTTTCATCTTCCAAGAAAATTAAATGTCTTAGAAAAATAGAAACTTCGAAAGGGCTGTTTATGAGAAGTTTTAAATTTGAGATGAACACATTCAGGCATTAAATGTAAATATTTCAACACAGAGAAGCAGATGTCTAAAGGGAAACAAAAAAAAAAAAATCAATACCCGTCTAGAGTATTGCCCATGGGAAAAGGCTATACTCATTCTTTAACAAGAACAAGAGCATAATTATACAATGGCTAGTTTACCCAGTAAAAAGTATCTACAATACCAACGATAGATAGACTTACACATGTTGTAACTCTGTGCAATTTCCGATCTCCGGTGGAATATTTCCATATAAGCTGTTGCCATGCAGAGCTCTAAAATTGATAAAACAAATACAGCTATCAATGCAGTATCCTTTATGCAAAAGCATAAAGACTACAAATATAAAAATATTAGAAGAAAAATTCCATCTGGCAACCACTCACAGTAGTTTCAGGTTACTTAGCTTCCCTATATCTGGTGATATAGACCCAATCAACTTGTGGTAGGAAAGATTCCTGAATATGCACAATAGAATATGAGTAAAATATCATGGAGAAAAAACACAGTCAGAACCAAACAAAGGTCAGATAAGACATAACATACAGAGGTGAATGAAATAGTTCTTTATAAGTCAAATAAAATCTGAAATTATAGCAGCTAACATCTTGTAATGATCAGGCCACTAAAAAACTTAAAAACAATACCTTAAAATTACAATAAGAAAAAGAATAAAAATCCTAAAATAACAAATTGATTCAACACATATACTACATAGAGCAAGGTTCTGTCAAGTGACCTGAGTAAATAGGCAAGTAAGATGATGCAACTTTAAAACACCATAGTTACAAGTGGCTGATAGATAGAAAAGAACAATCCTGAATATTAAATTTTAAAATGGAAACAACAATTTTTAACTAGTGATTAGGACGATAAAATTATATTACTTGAGGGTTCCAGATATTAACTAAGAGGAAGACTTCTAAGAATATCTCATAACCAAGCACTAGCAGTGTTCCAAACACCAGTATCGGTAAAAAAAAAAAACCTCAAGTGTCATAATTACAATCCATGCAGTTATAAATATAAAACAGAATTGAGACTAGCATTGCATTGAACTAAGAACACGCACACCATTGTGATAATTTCTTCACTTACAAGCGAATTACTCTTCTAGTGTGATTGTCACAAGTGACTCCACTCCAAATACAAGGATCAGAATCTTCTTGTCTCCATTGTTGGAAGATACCATCGGAACCAACAATAGAAGTTTTAAAACTGAGGAGTGCTTCACCTGTCAGAGAACACAGATTTGTGAAATACGATTAAAAGACATGTTCAAGGATAATTCTCACAAAAAATTTGAAACCCTACCATCTGAAGTTATCGCACTGATCTCCTGCATTGCAGCATAAATAAGCAAAGCGGAAAGCAAGAGCAGTCTCTGGCATCTCATCAGACCTGAAGCCATTGAGATGCTCCTCCCACACAAGAATACTAGATATAGCTAATCATACATGCAACAAATTCTCAAAATCCTGAACCAAGCTCATTGTTATCCACCACAACTGAGCATCTCCATCTAATCAACACATAACAATGTACTCACTTGATAATTAGCATCTGCAGAGTAAACCAAGCAATAAAAATCAACAAACAGTAAATCTTGAGTAATAGAACTAACAAATCAGCAAGATCTTTCTTTACCCAAAAACCAAAAATAAAAAAATAAAATAAATAAAATAAAATCTACAAATTCCTTTTAAATACAATATCACACAAGCAAGAAGCACTTGGAAAAGGAAAAAGGAAAGGAAGGGAGTCAATTGGCTCCAAAAGCACTACAACCAATGGAAGAATGGAACAACTTTGAATGGCCATTAAAGTTAAGAAAACAGTCATGAAAGTCGGAATTCCAGAGAAACACAGTGAGAATATGGAAAAGAGAGGAGAAAAAGAACCGAAGAAAAAGAATGATGAACAATACCTAGAAGAATGGATCGATCTATGGAGGGCTTTGGAGTAATTGGAGAGAGAGAAAACCCTAGATTTGTCCGCGAGGAGATATCGTCCGGAGGAGGAGCGGGATGGAGAGTGAGAGAAAGAGCAGCAGACAAGAGAGAGAGAGAAATGGGTAGTAGTCAAGAAGAGGCGGTCGGTGGGGGCCCACGGGTAAAACCAATAGGAGAAGAGTGAGTGTGTGACGTGTCATTGTCTGGATCTAATGTTAAAGATGATGGGACTCGCGCGTGTGACCGACGCTGGCTTCCCATTTTCATTTTCTTCAGCACCCACCGGGCCGATATTCTTCTACTCCATGGTTATTACTTATGTATATATATATATTTATGATTCATATGTTGTGAATTGACTAAATTACCCATGATAGTTATGTGGTATTGCAATTAAAAATTAAGAGGCTGGGGGTTGGTTCACGTGACTGGGAGCTGGCTTACAGGTTGTCATGATGTTGTATAATAATGATTGTTGGCCCATTGGATTTGTATTCGTGTCTGTCAATGGAGGAGAAGAGAAGAGAGAACGGCTCATGATTTGACTGAAGCTGAACACCAGTACTATAGTACCACTTCAAAGCCTGGACTGACTGAGTATTTGTATTTTCCCTTTTTATCTTTAATGATGAATGCACTGTAATTTCTTAATTAATTGGTTATTAATTTGGAGCATTTTCTTTTGTTTTCTCCATCTCACTCGTTATGTGTACATGTGTGTTTGTGTCATTCAATGGAGTTGGTGTAGATGAAGAGGCATTATTCCTTTTGGTTTCCCCAACGGAGACGTTGTAGAAGTTAGAGTAAGAGATGGAACCACAACAGAGATTATGATAAGTAGTTATGCATGGAGAATCCAAATCCAAATCCAAATCCAAAGGTGGCGTAATCAATAGGATTGCGGTCCTTTACATTCTTAGTTAGAGATGATTTTTTTTTTAAAATAAAAAATATGGATAAACCACAGTTTTATTGAAATAGCGAAGAATTTAGTAGAACAGTCCTCTCATCATAGGTGAAGAACAAAACTAAGTACAACAAATATTATTAGAGATGATTAATTAGATCATGGGTCTCTTTGGTTTATTTTTTTATTATTATTAAATTTTTATTTTTATTTTGGGGGAAATCAACAAATATTTAGATATACACAGTTCTAAATTAAATTAAAAAGTTTTATAAAATTAATGTTAAAATATTAAAATTCTAGACAATATTATATGAAACATAATAAATGTATGATTTATCCATATTTAACTAAAAAAAATATTATATGAAACAGAAATAAGACAATTAATTTATAGAAACACGGATTAAACAAGGCGGCTATAAGTAATTAGAACATTGAGCAGGAGCAATGGAAAGACGTTTATTGATGAGGTCATAGCCAATATGGAAGTTCTGCTGTGCTACGTTACCGTATATAGAGATTCCCATATCATCGCTAGAAACCATGCCCAAACAAACAACGTCATCACTTATATGTACGAACGCTTGCAGCGGCGAGAGCACCACCGGCGCATCAGTGAACTTGAACGTGATGTCTGGGAATGCGTCATCAGAAACCGACGAACCATCGTCTTTGAAGCAAAGGGAGAAGAAACCATCAGGATCATCGACTCTGGTGAGCTTGATTTTATCCAATAAGGTGGTCACCAAAGGCTTCAACATGGTGGAAGGTATGAAGGTGATGGTCGTGCCAGAGTCGATTATGATGTTACCTTCAACGTCATCCTTTTTCCGACTTCCGGATGGAGTAGTAGTAGTAGTCGCAACCACACTATTATTATCATCTTTTCCAACAGTGATCTCCTCCAGACTGAGGAAGTAGAAAGTGTCCTGTGAGCCGGGGATGATGGGAGTGGATACAACGCCTGGGCCATTGACAGTTGCGTCCTTGCCGAAGTTGAGAGTTGAAGTAGCGTTCTCACCGTATGGAACCAGACAGTAAGAGAACTTTTTACCAATGGATGAGCCTAACTGGGACACCAATGACAAAGAACCACCTCCGAGACCGACCAGCCCGCCGCCATGCTTGTCAAAAGTGCCGTTGCTTTTATGGGAACAGCCGAAGAAGAGTTTAGGGAGAGAGGAGGAGCCACCACTAGCGTTGGACGAGAAGGTAAGTGTCTCCTGAGCGAGGTCGCCGATGGTGAAAGACTGGTCGCCGTAGCTGTACTGGTATTGACACAATGAACCCTTGCCGCAGCCTGCAGTGGGGATTGCCTCACAGCTGTCTGTCTTGCAAGAAACAGTAGAGAAGGTGGACGAGTTTCTGGGATCAAAGATGGGTGGGATTTGATGGTAGCACTGGATGCATGGCTTGCACTGGAGCCATATAAGATCACTGCCGGTGTCGGCGATGGCAAGGACTTTGAATGGTGGAGTGCCTATCTCGAACTCCATGAGATATTCAAAGGAGTTTGGAATTATCTTTGCTTCTATGGATGAAGGTGATGAAGTTGAACTGGAGATGAGGGACGAGAGATAATGAGCACGATAGAGAGAACGGTCAATAATGGCACGGGCACGATCTTTGGACGTTAGAGATGGGTTGTAGTATGGAGAGCGAGATGAGTCTCTGTGAATGAGATTCATGCTCATCCCTGCAGAACTATCACTGTATGCAATATTAAAAGAGAAGATGGAGAAGAGAATTAACAAGGAGAGAAGGAGAGAAGCCATGCTATATGGTTGGAATTGGATTACGTTGTAGTGAGAGATATACATATATAATACAACGGTACGGTGGCGAACTATAGGTATATATGTACGTCCTTATATAGAGAAAACATATAGAGGGAGATGAAGGGATAGGAAGGTGAAGAGAATATGGAAACTGAATATATTGGTGGCTATTTGTTTCTGCTTTTGTGAAGATTCAACGAATGTCTCTCAATGAATCATTAATTGTTAAGGCAATGTTTGTAGTATATACGGATATGGATATCCCAATGTGCACGCAACGCATGCATGAATGATTTGCTAGCTTGAAGGCTTCGATTTGGTCATTTGTGGGAATATGAAGAAAAGATCAATGAAAAACAAATAGGTGCCCCTTGCATGGCAATATTAAAAAATTAACTAATTAATTAATTAACTATTATTAATAGTACGTGTTTGATCAAATGATCCCAACTTCTGCTGATATTGATATTCTCAAGTTAACTCGACGTAGAAAAGTGGCGGTGATAACCATGCAGATACAACAACAAAATATGGACGATCAACATGGTTGAATATAGCTTATGTGTTCATATTGGTTTGTTTTTTTTTGTTTTTTTTTTGTTTTTTGTTTTTTATTTTTTTGATAAACCTCAGATTTATTGAATTTATATTGGTGTTTGGTTATGAGTGCATTATTTTTATTTATTTAATTATTTGTTTTGATAAAAATGAATGAGCCTGATTTATTAGAAGAGAACAAACAGGTACAAAAAAAAATACAGGACATTATAAGTGCATCTTATATTCTTCTATTTTATTTATCATTTTATTTTGTTAGTGTGGATTTGTACTAAATATTTTGATCCATACTTTAAGATCAAATTTTCTTAATAAAGCAGGATTAGCTACGTTTTTTTACAATATTTGTAATATTATACAATTAAGATTCCACAATTTTATTAATTGGATTCGCTAATATCCCTATATTTATGGTAATTTTGAATAAATGGCATGTATAAATTTTGTTAATTAGATGGATAAATTTAATGATGGGTATTATCCGCATTTCGACTACATGGGGAAACAATTTTAGTAGATAATTAATAAATGTGAATGGGTATAACCAATCATCCAAAAAAATATTCCAAAAATTTTATTTTGAAAAAGATTGCAAAACAAAATTTCATTTATCTCCATTTTTAAATATAAACATATATATATATATATATATATATATATATATATATATATATATATATATATATATGGTGAAAGAGTTGGACGTACGTAGTGGGGTCAAATATGTTAGCCACCTAGTTAGTGGAGAAAAACACAACATTTTCTTTTAATTAATTGATATTTTTGGACATTTTTCTTATTTGTTAAAATCATTAGTTTATTATTTTTAAAATTTTTAAAATAAATGAAATTTTAATTAAAATTAAAGATAAATCCAATTATATACATATATTATTATATAACACCATTGCATTATAAAAACCCAGCACGTAAATTTAGAAGATAAAACAATTAATCCTAACAATTAATTATTATTATTTTTTTTTTAAAAAAAAAGAAAAAGATAAAAGAAACGTAAGGGCAATTAATTACTATATATTATTATAGTAACTAATTAAATACTAGCAAAGAAGAGGTAGAGTAGTGGTTGTAGCTAGCTAGAAATTGGAACAATTAGCAGGAGCCACAGAAATGACGTTAGTGTGAAGATCAAAGCCAACGTGCAAGTTCTGCTGCGCTATGTTGCCGAAAATGGGAAGGCCATCATCTCCGACCATGGCCAAGCATATTACATCATCGGAAAAATGGGCGAAGGTCTGCATGGGAGTGAGCACGATGGGCTTTGGATCATAGGGTGCAATATTATCAGAGAAAATGAAAGTGATGTTGGGGAAGGGATAGGGAGGAGCATTGGCAGAGTGAGAGTAACAAAGTGGAAGGTCGATCTTAGGATCTTTAATCCGGGTAAGATTGATGGTTTTGGTTAGGTCGTCGATCAATTTGTTCATCGTGTCGTTTGGTAGGAAGGTCAAGGTCGTACCTGAGTCGAATATGATATCTGTATCTTCAGCTAGATTGACGGTGTCGTTGTTCCCAAGAGAGATGTTCTGGAGCCTGACATAGTAGAAGGTTTTATGGCGATCCATTTTCATGGTAATCACGCCGGGGTCATTCACAACTGCTTTATCTCCGAAGTTGAGCATTGAAGTGGTGTTCTCGGTGTATGGAACCAGACAGTGTGAGAACTTTCCATGGATGGAGGGGTCTAACTGACTCACCAGTGATGCAGGTCCACCTCCCAGACCGATCAGCCCATCTCCATTCTGGTCGAAAGTGCCACCGCTGTCATGAGAGCAACCGAAGACGATTCCGGGGATGGAGGAGGAGGAAGAAGCTGTTAGAGATGGGCTTTTAGTTTGCTATTGAGGCCTGATGGTAGCCATGGAGCTTCAGAGATTGATGGAGAGCTTCTCAATATATTGAATCAGGTTCATAAGAAGGCTGGAGATATGCTAAAAATTCTGTTTCTTTTATTTTCCTAAATTTAGTTAAGATAATTGATTTTTGATGACTCAGCAGCCATGTAATAAGCCACGTCACCAAGTTAGTTACAATACTTTTATATATACAGCTGTAATAATTCAATTCAATTCAATGAATGAATGAGTTCCATTTTCTCTAAAACTGTGAGCTCTTCTTCACTTCCTTCTCTTCAATCCATCCATGGATTAATTGATGTTCCTTTGAAGATCAAACATGGTATCAGAGAAAGGTTAAGGTGATTTCTTCAAGATAATTCATTTTCAGTTTTCGAATTTGTTTTCTAGTTTGCATTGTGTTGTTTTCTTGGATTTCTTGCCATTTGTTCTTGGAGTAATGGCTGGTTTGGACCGAGAAAACCTAGCATCTAGAAGTTCTGCCATTAGTGATGTAACTAGTCCTCTATACTTGAATGTTTCTGAAAGTCCTGCTGCTATTCTTGTGTCACAAGTTTTCAAAGGATTTGGATATGTTCCTAGTTTTGGTTCTTGGAAGAGGGCCATGATGATTGCTCTTTCAGCAAAGAATAAGTTGGGTTTTGTTGATGGTTCTTGTGTGAAACCAGATGAAGGATCTCCTGATCTATATCATTGGGAAAGATGCAATAGTATGGTAATATCTTGGTTGCTAAATTCTTTAGCAAATGAGATATCTGAAAGTGTTTTGTATTGTAATTCAGCTGCTCAGATTTGGGCTGAATTAGAACAAAGATTTGGACAGACTAATGGGGCAGAAGTGTATGAGATTCAGAAGCAATTGTCACAGATATCTCAGGGTGCAAGCAGTGTTTCAACCTATTACACAAAGATTAAAAGACTTTGGGATAGGATACAATCTTTGAGAGCAACTCCTGTCTGTTCAACTTGTGGATCAATTGTAACTGTGACAAAGACTGATGAAGAACAGAAATTGATGCAATTTCTGATGGATTTGAATGAGCAGTATACTTCCATTAGGGGTAATATACTGATGATGAAGCCTTTACCATCTGTAGATCAAGCTTATTCAATTATGATGCAAGAAGAAAAGCAAAGGGAAGTTTATTCCAACTCTCACTCGATAGATGATTCTGCTTCTATGAATGTTGGGTATAATAATTCTCAAAGAGGAGGTATCTCTTTTCAAAGAGGAAGAGGTGATAATAAAAGGAGCATGTTCTGTGATTACTGCAAAAGGCCAGGACATTTGAAGGAAAGATGCTATAAATTGCATGGGTTTCCAGGAGGCTATAAAAGTACAAAAGATAGGAAATTTGTGGCACAAGTGCAAGGAGAAATGCCAGAGGGAAATGCTACAGATGGAATTCAGAACACTGCTCAGGTTCCTGACTTGACAAAAGACTTGTATACAAAGTTTCTCAAATTCTTAAATCATCAAAATGAAGGGGAGTCTAGTATTCGAGCTAATGTGCTCGAAAAATTTTTGTCGGTATGATAACTAATTCTTTGTATAATTCCTTTGTTTTTAGTAATATTAGTGAGCAAGATTTTTCAAATCATTTCTGGATTATAGACAGTGGAGCCAGTGACCATATTTGCCATGAACGAAATTATTTTCAAACCATTTCACCTATTCTAAAACCTTTTAATATCTTCTTACCAACAGGACACAAAGTAGTTGTTTCCCACATTGGCACAGTCCAAATTGCTTCCAATTTTAAACTAGAGAATGTTCTTTTTGTTCCTAGTTTTTGTTACAACCTTTTATCTGTGAGTAAACTTACTCAACAAAAGCAGTGCAGAATTATTTTCACATCAAATGTTTGCCTTATGCAGGACCCTTCAGTGAAGATGCCACAGGTTCTTGGTAAACTTCACAAGGGATTGTATTTGCTTCATTCTTCTAAACAAGCTCATGTTCCTCTTAAATTCACTGCAATTTCTAAACATAAGGATTGTATTTCTTTTACCGCACATCCTGAAATTTCTGTAATAACTTGGCACAATAGACTTGGCCATTTACCTTTCTACAAACTTCGACACTTATCTCTTGTTAATTGTAATGATGAAAAGAGTACTCTTGATTCCTGTAATATTTGCCCTCAAGCTAGACAACATAGAAAACCTTTTCCCCATAGTCAAATTCATACCAATTCAATTTTTGATTTAATACATGTGGATGTTTGGGGACCTTATCATGAACAAACACATCAAGGATATAAATATTTTTTAACTATAGTTGATGACTTTAGTAGAGCAACTTGGACCCATCTATTGAATACAAAAGGGAATGCCTTGTCAATTTAAAAAACTTTTGTTCAGATGGTAGAAACTCAATTTGGAATGAAAATTAAGGTTGTTAGATCAGATAATGCTTATGAACTAGGTTCTAGTCTAGAAGGCAAACAATTTTTTGAAGAGAAGGGCATAATTCACCAAACAACATGTTCATATACCCCACAACAAAATGGGGTTGTAGAAAGAAAGCATAAGCATTTGTTAGAAACTTCCAGAGCTCTTTTTATTTCGAGTCAAAATTACCTTTGAAATATTGGGGAGAATGTGTATTAACAGCCACCTATTTGATTAATAGAATACCTTCTAAAGTCTTACATAATAAAACACCTTATGAAATACTATTTGGGACAAAAACCAGATTATACACACTTGAAAAAGTTTTTGGATGCTTGTGCTATATGTCTTCTATAAAGAAACCTTTAGATAAATTTCAACCTAGAGCTATTCCTTGTGTTTTTAATTATAGGATACCCATATGGTAAGAAAGGATATTTAGTTTTTAGATCTTAAAAACTCTTCAAACACACATTTCTAGAAATGTAACTTTTTCAGAATCAGCTTTTTTTCCTTTTTCATCAAAATTCGAAACAGAAAAAGTCGGGTTTTACCATTGCCTATACTAGATACAAATCCAGATTCAATTTTTTTCCTCTTCTCGAACAACATTTATCTCATGATATTTCTGTTTCAACAAATGCAACTCCAATTCAACGACAAAAATCCGAGTACAATCATCTTCTCCACATCCTATTACCAATTTCCCCACACAAAGAAGAACTACTAGAGTTCATTCTAAACCCCGCATATCTACAAGATTATATCCGTAATAATGTCAATTCGGATGTTTCAAATACTTCATCTCTCGACCTGCCCTACACACTCTTACAAATTTTTTTGTCGATCCTCAACATTTTTTTGTTTCAATGCCTCGAATTCTAATAGCCGAAATTGCTCACTAATATTCTCGAATTACAAGAACCAAATTCATATGAAGAAGCGCTCTTCTACCAATTTGGCAAGAAGCTATGAATAAAGAGTTGGAGGCCTTGAAAAATTAATCATACGTGGGATTTGATGAAGTCGCCCAAAGGAAAGAAACCCATTAGCTGCAAGTGGGTGTATAAAACTAAATACAGAGAAGATGGTTCTGTAGAAATATGTAAAGCAAGGCTAGTTGTGAGGGGCTTTACAGTAAAAGAAGGTATAGATTATACTGAAAACATTCTCACTGTGGTAAAGATCACAACAATCGGATGTTTGATTCGTTGTCTGTGAAGAAAAAATGGCCTTTATACCAGTTAGATGTCAATAATGCATTTCTACATGGCGATTTACATGAGGAAATATATATGAAAGTTCCACAAGGTTTAACTACAGATAATCCGAGTTATGTCCGCAAATTACGGAAGTCCCTATATGAGCTGAAACAGAGCTTCAAGACAATGGTTCTCTAAGCTTTTCAGATGCTTTTAAGAACTAGAGGATACATTAGTTCCAAAAATGACTATTCTTTGTTTACTAAAAAGACAGATGATTTGATGGTTTTTTTAGCAATTTATGTGGATGATATATTGATCACTGGCTCAAATGAAGAAGAAATTGAATCTTTGAAGATTTTTCTTGATATTCAATTCAAGATTAAAGATCTTGGAAGTCTGCATTACTTTCTGGGAATTGAAGCTATCAGACAATCCAATGGAATTTTATTAACACAACAAAAGTATGTTGTTGATATGCTAGCAGAATTTAATTGTGCCAAACTCAAATCTATCTTAAGTCCACTACCAGCAGGAATTAAGCTACACATTGATGATAGTCCTCCTATCGATGATCCTACAATGTATAGACGCTTGGTTGGTAAGCTCAATTATCTTACACACACTAGACTTGACATAGCATTTGCAGTACAATACCTAAGTCAGTTCATGGCTTCTCCAAGACAGAATCATATGGATGCAGCAATTCACACTCTTAGATACATTGGTTCAAATCCAAGTCAAGGAATTTTTCTGAATGCAGAATTTGATTATACACTCTTGGCTTATTGTGATTCCAATTGGGCTTCCTGCCCAAACACAAGGCAATCAGTGAGTGGTTATTTCATATCACTTGGAGGTTCTCCTTTATCTTGGAAATCAAAGAAGCAACATGTTGTTGCAATATCTTCAGCAGAAGCAGAATATCTATCTATGAGAAGAGTCTGTTCTGAATTGGCTTGGTTAAGCAGATTACTCCATGAGTTGACAGTACCTAATGTTACACCAATTGCTCTAAAATGTGACAATCAAGCTGCAGTATACATAGCCAAAAATCCAGTCTTCCATGAAAGAACCAAACATATAGAAATTGATTGTCATTATGTTAGAGAGCAATTACAAAAAGGTTTAATCTCTTTACAACATGTACCATCCAAGCAACAACTAGCTGATGTTTTTACAAAAAATTTGTCAGGACCTCAACATCAACATCAAATTTCCAAGTTGGGAGTGTCTCAAGTTTCTTCACACCCTCCAACTTGAGGGGGGATGTTAGAGATGGGCTTTTAGTTTGCTATTGAGGCCTGATGGTAGCCATGGAGCTTCAGAGATTGATGGAGAGCTTCTCAATATATTGAATCAGGTTCATAAGAAGGCTGGAGATATGCTAAAAATTCTGTTTCTTTTATTTTCCTAAATTTAGTTAAGATAATTGATTGTTGATGACTCAGCAGCCATGTAATAAGCCACGTCACCAAGTTAGTTACAATACTTTTATATATACAGCTGTAATAATTTAATTCAATTCAATGAATGAATGAGTTCCATTTTCTCTAAAACTGTGAGCTCTTCTTCACTTCCTTCTCTTCAATCCATCCATGGATTAATTGATGTTCCTTTGAAGATCAAACAGAAGCAGCTGATGAAAAGGTGAATGTGTCCTTGATCAGCGTGCCAACCGTGTAAGAATCGTCGCCATATTGGTAATCGTACTCGCATTGGTTGTTTTTGCATCTGGTGGAGAGGAGTGAACGACAAATGCGACTTTCACATGAAACTGAGTCGTTGAAGGTGGATGATTTGCTGGGATCGAAGATGGGATATGTTTGATTATAGCACTCCTTGCATGGTTTGCACTGAACCCATATCAGGTCACTGCCCGTGTCGGCAACGGCCACGATCTTGACAGGTGGTGTCCCGATCTCCAACTCAGTGAGATAGTCGCCGCTGGTGCTCCTGATGGTGAAGAAGCAATGCTAGTATATACACCACCACCACCGCTATAACCATGATCACTATCATCATAGCTATAACTAGTGCCGGAGATGATGGATGAGATTGAACGAGCTCGAGATATAGAACGCTCAATCATGGCCCTGAAGCGATCTTCAGATGTGGCAGATGGTTGGTAGTGTGAGGAACGAGGTGAGTCTCTGTGAATGAGTTTCATGCTAAACCCCCAAGTACCACCCCCTTGAGAGTGCGAGCTTGCATTGCATGCATTAAAAAACCAGAAAACAGACAAGAAAATTAACAATATTGAGGCAAGAAAGGAAGAAGCAGCCATGGCTGGACTACTTGCGTGCGCCTATACGATCGAGGTGGCTAATTAAGTAGCTAGCTAGTGGTTCTTATATATCTATATATTGTAGTGATGGATGCTGAAATGATTAATTTAAAAATGTATAGAAGTGGAACTTTTTGTTTTTTGTTTTTTGTTTTCTTTTGTTTTTCCTAAGGACAAAGGCGACAAAAGTGGAACTAAATAACTAGCTAGAGATTATGATTATCTGGTTCTGTTTTGATGGAGATTTCAATTTATCTCCCCACCTCAGTGAGTTGTTGAGGCCACGGTTAGAAATATATATATATATATATATCTGGATGCATGGGAAGAAAAAATGGATTTTCTATATTATTAAATTAGTCTTTTTGTATGTTTTCTTTGCCACTGCATGCAGTGAGTGTGCACGTGATTTGTTTGAATGACTGAAGGCTTGATTAAGTATATTGCGTTTGCGTTGATATATACGACGAATTAAAAGTTTCAATGAATAAATTAAAGACGATCAATCCCATTGAACATCTATATATGTTTTAATTTTATTATATATATATTTATTTTATTTTATTTTTTTTTTTTTTGACTAAGTGGATAAACCACAATCAACAAGGAACGTTAATAATGAATTTTATCGGTTTTCTTTTGGATTAATGCAACCTTGTTATCCTCACATTAATTCATAGGTTTATTGATAGATAAATTGTATGCTCTTCTTGTGAAGAAAACAATGGATAAATTATATATAGTTCAAGATTTCACTTTCATCTTTTTTTTTTTTTTTGGTCAAACCAAAATGAATTATTATTAAGCTCAAACAAATTCGATACAAACCTAACTACAAATTAATGCATAAGGAAGTACATAATTGCAACACTAAACCACCACCACTCAAACAGAAACATCAATTCCTCCACAATTCCCATCACTCCAGCAACAAGACATCCACCAAGCAGCAGCCATACAATCCACTCTAAAATGGACTTCACTAATCAAACTTAACCTCCCACACAAGTAAAAACAACACCAATTAATAGAGTAACTGCCCAAACCTTCAAAAACAGAGCATCCTACTGAAATCAGACACCCTCTGTCAGAATTACTGCAACCACTTGCTCAAAAGAGGATTATCAAGTGACTTTGAATTTTTTTGACAGAAAAATTTGAATAAAAACCACCTCCCTAATTTGAGTAAACACCTGATCCACAGTAATACATTTCTGCTGAAAAATCATCAAGTTCCTTGCCCTCCAAATCAAATATACAGCAGCAATAAACACACTTCTCCTCATCTTAGCAAGCATAGTCTTTCCCATGGCTTTCTTTTGGAACCAACTGACTTCCCTTTGCCAAGGAAAAGGTCTCCTTTGAATGTTCACAGCCTTTAACACCCTTACCCACACTTCATGAGAAAAAACACAACTGAAAAAAAGATGAGACACGTCCTCCCTGGCTTTATTACAGAATCTATAGCTTTCCATGCAAATAACTAGTCCCTTGTCAAAAGCTTATTATGCAGAGCAAGCCAAAAGATGAAAGAATGCCTAGGCATATTACAATGAGACCACACCAATTTAGCCCAAGAAATTTCCTGCTCAACAGGCATCAAACTCCTCCAAGTACTCCTAATACTAAATTCACCATACTTGTCCGGCTTCCACAGAATACAATCCCTCTCATTAATATTAACAGAAAAGTTCCTCTGCAGAAAATCCCAAACCTGAGCTAATGCAGGATATCCAGTCACTGGGAGATGCCAGCCATCATCCCTCCAAAAATCACAAACATAAGCTCTTTTAGACAAAGTATTCCCCCTCAAAATAATCCATGGAAACAAATCCATAATAGAGCTGCCATCACACCATGGATCAAACCAAAAGGAGAACCTTCTCCCATCCCCCAACTTGTAAACAAAAAATTGTTTCACTATACACCTCAGATTGAGTAATTGTTTCCAACACCAGCTACTATCCACAGTTTTGGTAATGCCCCAAAAACTCAACCTTCTCAATTTATTTTGAATCACCCAAATGGCCCACAATGTTTGCTTCTCCTGCACAAGATCCCAAACATGTTTAGTGAGGGAAGCCAAGTTCCACAAATGGATAGGCTTCACACCCAACCCACCACTTGATTTACTCTTGCAAACAACAGCCCACCTTACTAAACCTCTCCTATTACAATCATTAGACCCATGCCAAAGAAATGACCTGCATATTTTCTCTACCTCATGGATCACAACCATAGGGAGCAAGAAAACTGAACTCCAATACACAAGCGTACTAGTCAACACAGAATTGATCAGCTGAAGCCTACCAGCATATGACAGAGCTTTAGCAGACCAATTCAACACTCTAGCAGAAATCCGGTCTACTAAATCCCGACAGTGCTCTTTTTTAAGCCTAGTAGAAATCAAGGGAACTCCAAGGTACTTCACTGGCAGTGAACCCAACTTAAACTTAAGCACAGAAACAATTTGATTTTTAATAGCAGGGGAAACACCTGAACAATATATCAAGCTCTTATGCAAATTGGGATAAAGTCCAGATACATCTTTGAAGTGCTGAATAATAGGCTGAATGATTTTAATTGATCCCACATCCCCATTAGAAAAGACAAAGAGATCATCAGCAAAACATAGATGATTAAGCTTCATCTCAGTACAATGTTTAAATAGAATATATATATGTATATATATATATATATATATATATATATATATACACACACTTATTTTTTTTCTTAAAATATTTAATGTTTGTTAGACTGTTCCCTACCCCCGGAATGCATAATATACACGTGATATTTTATACCCGTCAAAAACAACATGCAAAATTGTATGCTTAATGTCAAGCTTCTAATTTGGAAATTAAAAAATAAATAAATAAAATTTTTCATAAAAATTTGAATCTACATCCAAGGTTAAACATAATTTATTTAGATAAATATTTTAGTTTTTATTTAGCGTTTAAGATAAGATTAGAAGATTTTCTATTGCGGCCGAGTTGAAAAATAGTATTGGATATTCATAAATAACTGACCATAATAGATAATGAATTATGTTAGTTATTTTTTATTTTATTGAAAATAATGAATTTAGTTAGCTGTTGGGATTTGATTGATAAACACTTTGTTAAGAATTTTACAGATTTTCTTTCTCATTAGTGTTTAATTTACAAATAATTCGAAAAAATAACGTCCAAATAAATTCAAACGGATTTATTCAAATAAATAAATAAATAAATATATTCAAACCAGTAGTTTAGTCAATGGAATTTTGTGAAAAATTTTAATAAAATGAATAAATTATTGATTTATTTTAAAAAAAAAATCAATACATGTGAAACTTTCTTTGCGTGGTGGATGGATATAAATAATTTATTAGAGTAGACACACATCATTAGAGAATTTATTGGGAAATTGTGCGTATATTGAAAAAATTTCATAACAAAGTGATAAACCTAATGAATATATGTAATAAGTTTAGATATAATTTAAAAATTAATTTAAGTTCGTATTCATTATTTGATTACGGATACCTCAATGTGATATGCTGAATTATGTAACCTTTTGTCTTAATATTGCATTCCTCCACGCATGCACGAATGATTTGCTGGTTTGAGCTCTTAGATTTGGTCATTTGTGGGAATGAGGGAAATATTAATGAAAATATATACTTCTCTTGCATGGCAGTGGTAACTAATTAATTAATAATTAATAGTGTTTGATCAAATGATCACAACTTCTCATAATATTGATATACTCAAGGTAGATCGACATATAAATTTGGCAATGAAAATCATGCAGATACAACAAGAAAATTATGCCAATGATTAACGTGCTTTGGTTGAATATAGTACAATATAGGTATATAGTAAATAATACTGCTACAATACTATTGAATGGAGTATTACTAATATTTATACTATGTACAGTATTGCAATACTGTTATTTGGTAATTTTTGGTTATGAGTGCATCTTATATTTATTTTATTTTATTTTATTAAATTTTTTAGTGTAGATTTGTACCACACATATATATAAATTAAATATTGATGAAAGCTACAAGCACCATTTGTATCATATATTTTGATCTATATTTTAAAAACAATTTTGTTTTAATAAAGTAATAAATTATCTTCTTTTATAAAGAAATTTATAATGCTATACAATTAAGATTTCACTTTATGAATGGTTGCTAATATTCTTATATATTGTTAAGGTAATTTTGCTTAAATGACATGTATCTATTTTGTTAATATGGATAAATTCATATATTGATGGGTATTATCAGTATTAGACAACAAGAAGATACAATTTTAGTACATAATATATATAGATGTGAACAGATATAAATATTCTTTTTTTTTTCTTTTTTTTTTGGAAAAAAAACGGCAAACAAATTTCAATTTATCTTCATTTTCAAAAATCAATATATATGGTGATTGAGTTGGATGCATGCAGATATTAGGCAACTAGAGCTAGCTAGTGGAGTAAAACATAGTATTTTTCTCTGTGAACAAGTGGTCATGAGTCTCCTCCGAGACCTCTGGAGTGACTCCGGCGGTGGTGATACCTCCGGGAACGGCAGCGAGTTAAAGGACAAGGGTTACAACGGTAGTGACGGTATAGGGAAGGAGACTACTCGGGTGGCTTCTTCTCACTCTAACCCCCTGAAGATGACGTATGTCCAAGCGGTGAGTTCTTCCTCGTCTTCGGATGCGAGCAAGATGGAGGTGGGTCGTGCTGGACGTGGTGCGGAGGTGGTTTCCAGCAAAGTGCGGGCCCTAGCGGGTTCAAAAAGACCGCGTTCCCCGAAGGAGTCGACATGCGGTCGCTGTTTCAGAACTTCCCATAAGACGGCCGACTGTCGCCACCAGGTGGTTTGTCTGCGGTGTGCAGGGGTGGGGCATATGGTGGCAAGGTGCCCGGTAGAGACGAGACGCAGCCCAAACAGGAAAAGGATGCATGTGAGAACTAAGCTTCTAAATACCACTCGGGGAACGACGGAGAAGCAAGCTGATGCTGGTATGACTATTCCGGTGGTGGTTCCTCCCAAGGAAGGGCCTGTGGAGGTGAGATCCAAGGCCTCGATCTCTCTTTCCTTATCGCCGGAGATTGATAAGTTGCGGGAGGAGCTTGCCAATGTGGTGGTGCTTACTGTGGTGGAGGGACATGCCAATGATTCTAGCATTTTGGAGATTATCCCTTCCATTATCAATTGCTCTCTGGCTGGGCCGATCACTCCGCTCAATGATTGCACATTCTTGGTGCCGTTGGCTAGTAGAGAAGAGGTCAAGGAGGTTTGCAAGGTTGGTAAATCTCGGGTGATGACGAAGGACGGACCATGCATTCTTAACCTTGCCCCGTGGTCTGCAGAGCTGGGGGCGGACGGCAGGGCTTCTGGGGAGGGACAATGGGTCCTAATCTGGAATCTCCCGCTGCATGGATGGTGCTGGGGGGTCATTGCGGAGGTTTTGCGACCGGTGGGGGAGCTAGTCTCGCTATCGAGAGCCTCCATGCCGCATAAGATGTTCATATCGGCCCTAGTTAGGCGGAGAAGGAGTGTTGTGCTTCCAATGGAACTGGATTGCAGCTTTGGAATGAGAAGGTATCAAATCCTTTTCACTGCGGACAAAGCAACCTTTCCTATCTATCGCCGCGAGCTTGGTCGATATGTTTTGCTAGAGGAAGGGGTTGGGTTGCCAGGGCAACAGTTGCGGTCGTCCAAGTTTACTCATGCCATTCCTACTGAACTGAAAGGGAAGCAGAAGATGTTCGAGGTAACGGAGCCGTTAGGTTATAAAGAAGGTGTGAGGTTGGGGGCTAGTTCGCCACCACAGCCGATCGGATTTAATAATGGAAGTGATCGTGACTTTCCGGTCGTTACTAATGAGAGAGACAAAGTCGAGAGACTCTCTACTGTTGTGCCGACGGAGGTTGAGCGTCGCTCCCCCGGTGGTGGTTTGGAGGGTGAGCGTGGCTCCCACCAAGCGCAGGTTAGGGAGGTTGAGCACGGCTCCCACCATGACGGAGGACCGGCGTTTCAGACCGCTGGTCGCGACGTTCTGCGTAGCAGGACTGGTACGATGAGGTTGGCTCGGTCTCCCGAGCATGGACGAAGAGGCAAAGAAGGGGTTCCGACGGTGCATGGCTCGAGGGTCAGACGTGTCGAAATCTGGAAGGAACGTGCTGCTAGTTCATGTCTGGGGACAGGTGGCAAGCGACGGATGTCCGAGGTTGTCTCTTCGGAGGTTGACGTGGCGGTGACTTCGGGTGCAACGCTGGTGAAGAAACAGCCGTCCTTTTCTCAGATTCAGATGAAAAGTGCTGATCTTGAGGAGGTTCTGGATGATCCGGTGGCTTCAATAGTTGGGCTGAATGAGGGTTTGGGCTATGGATCAACTGAGTATGATAAGTTGGGCTCTCACTTTGACCCCTTGCTCTTGTGTAATGAAGTGGGCCAACGTGAAGAATTTGGGGCCCTTGGTGATAAGAAGAAGGCTGATATTGTAACTTCTGGGCCCGATTTGTTAGTTGATGAGCATTTGGAAGAGGTTGTTAGTGAGAGGGAGGGTGGGCCGACTTTAGTGGATGGGCCTTACAATGTGCAAGACTCTAGTGATCCACTTGCTTTAGTGAATATTGAACCTAATTTGGTGCCGCCAGATGGCTTCAAGTGGAAATTCTTGGCTGGTACCTGGGCCATGGTTCCTGCTCTCGCGAGACCAGTCGGTGGGTTGTCATCAGAGGTACATGTTGACTCTATGGGTGGAGTAAAGGACACGGACTGCTCGGAGGGGCAATTGGTGGACAAAGTTAATCTGGACTCGGACCCGGACTCAGACGATTCCTTTGCTGAGTTTGAGAGCAATCTTAGGGTTCTCTTGCCGAATCTTCCGTCAGGAGTGCAAAATTCCAGTGACGATCTTGGGATGGGTACCAGAAAGAGTGGAAGAGTTAAGAAGCCTTCGTCGCGATTCAATGAGGAGGCAGGTGATCTTCCTGAACCGCCTCGATCAGCTAAGAAGAAAGGGATTGGCGGGGACAACTCTGGAGGTACGCAGGCCCAACCTTTGCTTATTTCGGATTGGTCTATTGCTCAAACTGTTCAATATTGCAATGCATGTGGTATTCATTTTAGTGGTAATGCTATTGAATGTGTTAATCATGTTCGAACATTAGAACAATCTCGTGCAGCTCCTTCTAGGGAGACTGTGGCGACCTCTTTGGAGGTTCGTGAGTCTGTTTGTTTATCATGAATATTGTCTCCTGGAATGTTCGGGGCCTGGGGAAACCGGCAAAGCGGTTCTTAGTTCGGGATTTTCTTAACCTGCACTTTGCTGAAGTGTGTTGCCTCCAAGAGTCTAAGTTAGAGTTGGTTTCCCAATTGTTATGGCGTGAGATTGGTGGTCCCCGCTTGGATCAGTTTGCGTTTGCTCCGGCGAAAGGCTCGGCGGGAGGTATCATTGTGGGTTGGAATAGTGCTGATATCATAGGTCAAGTGATGTTTGTGGGCGAATTTAGCTTGACTATGGCGTTTTTTTCTAAGCGTTTTAACCTTAGATGGCGATGCACTTCGGTCTATGGACCTGTGGATCGGTCTCGCAAACAGGCTTTCTGGGATGAACTTCGGACAGTTAGTGGAGAGTCGGTGGTGCCTATGGTTATTTGTGGTGATTTCAATGCCATTTTTGCCTTGGAAGACAAAGTTACGGGTGTTCCTAACTTGGAGGATATTCGGTGTGCAAATGCCTTCTTGCAGGACTATGCCTTTTTTGAACCCTCCTCAAAGGGTAGACGTTTCACCTGGACTAATGGACAGTCTAACCCAATTTGGGTCAAATTAGATCGTTTTCTAGTCAACGGTGCTTGGGCTGAGCGCTTTCCTAGGTTGACTCAATCTAGCCTCCCGAGGTTAGGGTCGGACCATGTGCCGATCCGTTTGGAAGCGGGTGCTCACTTGGTGTGTCCTAAGCCGTTCAGATTTGAGTTCGTCTGGACTACGGCGGAGGGGTTCTCTGAGATTGTGAAGAACTGGTGGAAGGAGTCTTCATTTTCGGGTTGTGGGGCTTTCATCTTATCCAAGAAGCTGTCGAACTTGAAAGTTAAGCTAAAGCACTGGGCGAAGTTTGATTTTGGTTCTATTAAATTAAGGAAGCTGGACTTATTACGGCAGTTAGAGTAATTGGATTTGATCAATGAAGATAGGGGCCTTTCTGTGTCTGAACAACAACAGGAGCTTTCTTTGATTGTCTGCCTTGAAGAGATCAGGAAACAAGAGGAGATTTATTGGAAGCAAAGGTCGAGATTGCAGTGGCTAAAGGATGGGGATGAAAATACGAAATTTTTCCAAGCGGTGGCTAATGGTCGTAAAAATAGGAATTTCATTCCTTACATCTCAAAGGATGGGTCTCGGGTTGAGAATCTGTGCGACATTGGGAAGTTTTTTGAGGCTCATTTCCGGCTTATTTTTGGTCAAAAGCGGCAATCTAGGATTAATATTGACTTTGAGAAGTTATTCGAATATAAGAATAGTGTTGATCTGACTGTTTTGGAGAGGCCTTTCTCTATTGAGGAAGTTAAAGGGGCGGTTTTCGAGCTAGGAAGTGACAAAGCCCCGGGACCAGACGGTTTTCCTTTGTTTTTCTTTCAACACTTCTGGGAGACTATCAAGGAGGATTTATGGAGATTTTGCGATGACTTCTACTTGGGTAAAGCAAACTTGGAAAGAATTAATTGGGCTTCTATTGCTCTTATTCCGAAGGTTGAATCTCCTGTGGTTCCGGGGGACTATCGGCCTATCAGCCTCATTAACTCCACTTTGAAAATTATTTCCAAAGTGTTAGCTTCGAGGCTGAGCAAAGTTTTGCATCTGTTGGTTGATGAGGACCAAACGGCTTTCTTAAAAGGGAGATGCATTCTTGATAATATTGCTACTGCGGAAGAACTGATTTTCAGTATACATCGATGTAATTTGGAGGGACATATTCTAAAAGTGGACTTTGCGAAAGCCTTTGATACAGTGGACTGGGAATTCCTGTTAGAATTGTTGGAGGCGAGGGGTTTTGGGAACCGGTGGGTGGGTTGGATTCATAGTATCCTCCTCTCATCGAAGGCGTCTATTCTTATTAATGGTTCCCAGCAGGGTTATGTTCGTTATCAAAGAGGACTGCGTCAGGGAGATCCTCTGTCGCCTTTGCTCTTTGTTCTTGTGATTGATGTTCTCAGCTCCATGTTCAAACATGCGTTAAGATCCAAAGTTTTAGTGGGAGTTCAGCTTGGGGAGTTTGGCAGTAGATGCAATCTTCATTTCGCAGACGACTTGTTGGTGTTAACTACAGGTGGCCTGGAAGACCTGAGAATAGTGAAACTAATTTTGTTAGTGTTTGAAGGTCTTTCTGGCCTGGTTACTAACTTTTCTAAGACTTGCCTATTCTCTAGTAAGTTGGGTGTTATCCCGGATGAGTCTGCGGCGACTACTCTCAATTGCTCTGTTGGATCCTTACCGGTCACTTATCTCGGCTTACCTATTTCTGGGAGACGTCCTCGAAGGCAAGATTGGGAGGGTCTGATTTTGAAAGTTAAGCAACGTTTGTCTTCATGGAAAGTTCGACATCTGTCGCTTGGCGGTAGACTTACTCTCGTGAACTCGGTGCTTTCGGCTATCCCAACTTATTGGATGTCGGTCTTCAGACTACCTTGTTGGGTCATCAAGAGGATTGATAGGATCAGGAGGGATTTTCTGTGGTCTGGACCTGATTTGGACCACCCGGGTTGCCGTTTGGTGAGTTGGAAAATACTTTGTCGTCCGAGAGACCACGGTGGGTGGGGTATTCTGGATCTTCCAACCTTTAACCTAGCGTTGCTAGCGAAATGGTGGTGGAAGTGCTTGGTGGACCCAAAGTGGTGTGGGGCAGACGTCATTCGTTTTAATTACGGGTCTGATTGTTGGAATATGTTTAAAAGACATTCTGGTCGTATTTCTTTCTTCTGGCGAGGGGTAATTAGTTGTCTTCCAGCCTTCCGTAGGTGTATCTCTCACAAAATCATTTCTGGCTCTGAGACTCTCTTTTGGAAGGATAACTGGGTTGAGGGGAGAGCGCCTATGAACTTGTGGCCAGAGGAGTACCATGCCTCCGGGATGCCTAATGGTACTGTTAGTGAGCATGCTGAGATGCTTGAGAGCCTGCCTTTCATCAATTTCCCTGACTTGCGACTGCTGTTGGGACAATTGCGATCCTCAAATGGATTAGAGAGAGACCATAAAAGGTGGAGTCTCACCCGAAGTGGTATTTTCTCACCAAATCATTCTATAACTTCTTAATTGATGGTGGCTTGCGTTGTGCGGTTACTAGGCTTTTTTGGAAGAATATGTGCCCTAAGAAGATTAACTTGTTCAACTGGTTGGTGTGGAAGAACAAAAATCTTATCCTTGGAAGTGCTTGAAAGTAGGTGTCAGAATCGGTCTGCCTACGACTACTTGTGTTTTTGTGCCACTCTGGATGTCGAATCATGTGAACATTTGTTCTTGTTTTGTCCTCACATCGTCCCAAGTGTGGAGGTTCTTTGTGCACCTTCTTCAGTTGCCGGATGTGCCATGCTCTATGGATCTGGTCTGGAGGGTTTGGCGACTGGATCTTAGGCCTGTGGTTAGAGATTTGGGGGTGCTAGTGGTTAAGGCTCTTGTGTGGAATATTTGGCTTGCTAGAAATGATTGCATTTTTTTAATGCTAAAGTGATTCCCCGTGCATGTTCTCATCCTAAATATTAATCGTATGATTTTTATCCCGGTTCTCGCAGCTTTCGGAGAGTTCCCTGCGAAGCTTGAAGGTTCTATTGAGTGCATTCGTGCGACTCGAACTTCTGGGGCCGAGAGGAGAGGAGACTGGTCAAGGGTCATCCTTAGAGGCTATTCACGAGCAGGGCGATGACTAGACTTTCACAGCAACATGGGGGGGTTTGGGTTGGGAGTGGTTTGTTGGACGGTTTTCTTTAGGGGAGGGTTCGGTGTTGTGTCATCACTTCTGGTGATGCTTTTGTTGTGGTGGTGTGGTGTTTGTTTTGTTGTGGTTCTTTCTGTTCCACTTTTGGTGGGCGCTCGTGTTCTTTCCAGTTATTAATAGTAGTTGTGGTTTATCCACTTTTTTTCAAAAAGAAAGTATTTTTTTCTCTTAATTAATTATAAATTGATGTTTTTGGAGATTCTTCTTATTTGATTAAATCACTAGTTTATTATTTTAAAAATTTTAAAAGAAATGGAGATTTCAATTGGAATTAAAAGAAAGGAAGATTAAATCACTAGCATATAAAACGAGCATATTAAACAACCGGACGAAACAAATTAAACAAAATAAAACAAAAGGAAAAAGAGACAACATATATAAACTAGTCACATGCACTGATTAATTGTCCATAATAAGAAGTTCCATGAGCAAATAAATAAATACATGGTAGATTTAGAAAAAATAATTAATCCTAAAAATAGAAAAAAAAGCAAAAAGACGGCAAAGAAACGGATGGGCAACATATATACATACATACATACATATGTATGTATGTATTAATTATTAAATAGAAAGGAAAAAAAAAGAAGCGCGCGTGAAGTAGCTAGGGTAATGACGTAGTGTTCTAGCTAGCTAGAACTTAATTTGGAACAGTCAGCAGGAGCCATGGAAATCACATTAGCGTGGAGATCATAGCCAACGTGCATGTTCTGCTGCGCTACGTTGCCGAAAATGGCAATATTATCGGATTTGCCAGAGTAGTCCATGGCCAAACATATTACATCATCTGTGGACTGGATGAAGGTCTGCGTGGCAGTGAGAACGACAGACACCTGATCATGGCCGAGCTGGTTATCGAAGTTGAAAGTGATGTTGGGGAAGGGATAGGGAGGATCTTTAACAGAATGGGAGTAACAAAGTGAAAGGTAGTTCTGAGGATCCTTAGTTTTGTTAAGATTAATGGTTTTGGAAACGGCGTCTATCACTTTGGTCAACGCGAAATCTGGTATGTAAGTGATGGTCGTGCCAGAGTCAACTATAATATTTGTAGTATCATCAGGTGTGTAAGGGATGGTATCGTTCCCAATAGTGATGGAGTTGAGAGAGATCATGTAGAAAGTATAATTACCAGAGGTCATGGGAATGGTGACCACGCCAGGGCCATTGACAACTGCTTTATCACCCATGTTGAGAATTGAAGTAGTGTTCTCGGCGTATGGAACCAAACAGTAAGAGAACTTTCCATGAATGGAGGAGTCCAACTGCCTCACTAGTGACGCAGCTCCACCTCCCAGACCGATTAGCCCGTCTACATTCGGCGTGAATTGGCCCTCGCTGCTATGAGAGCAGCCGAAGCCGATACCTGGGATGGAGGAGGAGGCATTGTTTGAACCAGAAGAGAAGGTGAATGTCTCCCTGGCGAGGTTCCCAAAAGTTATAGAACCACCGCCATAGCCGTACATGTACTCGCATAGGAGATTATCGCCACAGGACGAGGATGGTAGTATTGCAAGACAAATGGTATCGTTGCATGAAACTGAGTTGTCGAAGGTAGATGATTTGGTGGAATCAAAGATGGGATCTGTTTGATTATAGCAGCTGTCGCATGGCTTGCACTGGATCCATACCAGGTCACTTCCTGTGTCAGCGATGGCCACGATCTTGACTGGTGGTGTGCCGATCCCCAACTCCATCAGATAGTCGCCATCGTTTGGGATCACTTTTGACTGTCCATTACTTGAGGGTCCTGGTGCTGATGATGGTGCTGCTGATGGTTCTCCTGATGATGATGGTGAAGAAGCAATGCTAGTGTATACACCACCACCACCACCACCGCTATAACCATGATCACTATCATCATCACTATAACTAGTGCCGGAGATGATGGATGAAATGTAACGAGCTCGAGATATAGAACGCCCAATCATGGCCCTGAAGCGATCTTCGGACATGACAGATGGTTGGTAGAACGGGGAAAGAGGTGAGTCTTTGTGCATGAGTTTCACGCTAAACCCCAAACCCCCTTCAGATCTTGCGTTGCTTGCATTAAAATTCCAGAAAACAGACAAGAAAATTAACAATATTGAGGCAAGAAAGCAAGAAGAAGCCATGGTTGGAGTGCTTGTATACGTGGGATTAGATATATATATATATATATATATATATATATATATTAGATGGCTAGTTAAGCAGCTATATATATATATATATATATAGTGGCTCTTATTTATAATAGTGATGAATGCGGATATGATTAATTTGAAAATGAAGAGAAGTGGAACTAATTAATTAACTTGCTAGAGATTTTCATTTGGTTCTGTTTTTATGGAGATCTCAATGAATCTCCCTATATATCTCTGTGAGTTGTTGAGGCCACGGTTAGAATTAAACATACAAGGATGCATGGAAAGAAAATTTGATTTTCTTAATTATTAAATTAATTTGTGCATGTACGTACTGCCTCTGCATGCAAATTAATTGAAGGGGGTGCGTACGTGATTTGTTAATTTGTTTGAATAACTGAAGGCTTAATTGGCTGAGTATCAATCCCATTGAACATCTCTATATGTGTTCATTTTGCTTATCTTATTTCTTATGTTTAATGAATTTTGTCGGTTTTATTTTATAAGAAAATTCATCAGTTTTTTAATGTAGCCTTGTCATCTTCACATTAATTAACTCATGATTACAGATAAATTGTATACGTTGATTCTATGCAAAGGAAGCAGTGGATATATTATATATATATATATATATATATAGTACAAGAGATTTCACTTTTACCTTAATTTGGTGTACATGATTTATTCAATTGAATATCTTTGCCTTTAATGGGTGGTAAGAGCTTAAAATGATATATATATCTATATATATATATATATATATATATATATATATATATAGTACTGGTTATTAGACCATTCTCTTCCCAAGGAATGCATGCATATACACATGATATTTTAATTATCACGTCAAGCTAATGCAAATTTGTATGACAAGGCTTATAAATTAGAAATTTAAACAACAAATGCGTAAATAAATTTCATAAAAATTTGAATCTACATTCAAGGATAAACAAAAAAATATTTAAATAAGTATTTTTTTGTTTTTTATTTAGCACTTAAGATAAGATTGGGAGATATTCTATTGAAAGATAGTATTAGATATTCATAAATAACTGACCATAATAAAAAATAAATTCCTTTAGTTATTTTTTATTTGATTGTAAAAAAAAATAAAAAAAATAATTGAAAAAATAATTGGGATTTGATTGGATAAACAAGTTGTTAAGCATTATTTTGCGGATTTTCTTTCTCTCATCAACACATAATTTACAACAAACTTCAGAAAAATGTCCAAATAAATCCAAACTTATTCTTTGGTTTAGTCCGGTAAGATTTTATGGAACTTTTTTAAAATAAAAGGGACAAACTGTTAATTTAGTTTTAAAAAAATCCTAGAACCCGACAAATCCTTTTGATGTGAATGGATTTAAATAATTTATTAGAGGTGCCACGTATTATATTAAGAGAACCTATTAGAAAATTTTGTTTGTCTATATATATAGTTTTTCTTTAAGAAAAATTTTCATAACCAAATGTTTTTCCCTTATGCCTGATAATACATATTGAATAAGTTTTAATTAAATTTAAAAAGTAATTTAAGCTCATACTCATTATTAACTAACATTGCAACTGTGCATTTAATAAATTAATACCTTTATTCTAGTTCACTTAGCCAGCAAACAAGTTAAAATAATTAATTAATTTATTCCTTTTTTATTTCCATAAACCTATACTGCCAGTAAAGCTATAAAGTTATGGTTTATTTACATTTATCAAAAATAAAAAAAAATAAACTCATACATCAATCTTGACATAGATAACTTTATGACATTAAAAAGTGAGATTTAATAAATATATTTTTCAATCATCTTTGATAATAAATAGAGAATGGACATACTAAACCAAGATTTGAAGATAACTCTACCCTCATCATTCTACCTCCATTAAAAAAACACACCACCCCATGGGAGGAAACTGATTTACCATTCTTTGTTTAAAAAATTTATCATATTGACAAGTTATTTATAAATTCTTCATTACTCAAGAAATAATGACTAATCAAAATTGGACCAATAAATCAAAATCACCGTAGACAAAAGTTATTTAATTTTTTAAAAAATAGATAAATTATCTAAAATATATTAAAAGAATTAATATGCGTAAAATCATTGATAGTCATAACTGAGGTGAGAAAGGCAAAACTGATTTAGTAAAAAGAAAAATTATGAAAATAATAATGTAAAAATCAGACCAGTTAACATAGTATATGAAGGCGCGTGGGAAATACATATATAGTCTATGAATTGAATTTCACTTTTATGAATTGAGTTTGTTAGTATCCTAATTGAGAGCTATTAGGATAACATGAGGACAACATTTTAGATATAAATTAATAATTTTCAAAATAATTTTTAAATTTCTGGAAAAATATTGCCAAATAATTGTTGATTTGTTTTCTTTATATAATATAAATATGTATGGCAATAGAATTGCACATTAATAGTGCATGGCCAAATTAAATATATATTAGACAGTCAGTTATATAGCAAAGCAAAGCAAAACATAATATTTTTTTAATTAATTAGTACATTTGGTCATTTTTTTTATATTTGTTTAAATTACTGATCTATTACTTAATTTTAAAAGAAATGGAAACTCTAAAATAAAAATTAAATTATTCTAAATATAATTTTACATTTATTTGCGAGAAATATACAATTCCCCTCGAATTATGTTCTTATGGATTTTTTTTTTTTGAAATAAATGTGGATAAATCATAGTTTTATTGAATAAAAAGAGACAGTGAACACAAGAAAAATCTCTCACCAGAAGTGAGGAAAAGAAATATGCATGTTCTTATAGGTTAAAACACGTAAAGCATCAAAGCACAAAAAAAAAAATCACAAGATTAAATAAAAAATAAATAAGCGGAGTTGTCTAATTCCTATTATTTATCTATTTGGATAAAATGCAGATAATGTAACAAACGAATAAATAAAAGTAGTGCAATATATATATAAAGTAATTAATTAAATAGGAAGAAAGAAGAAGAAGAACAAGGAAAAGAAGAAGAAGAAGTGGTACAACGTACGTAACGGTGGTAGTGTTATAACCCAGCCGTTACTGTAGCAACATTTATAAAGCCCAACAATGTAGCACGGGTACTGTAGCAGTCCGAAAATACTTTTCTTCCCTTCTAAAAGTTTCAGCCTCTCTCTTCCATTTTCCATTCATTCTTGTTGGAAACCCTAACCATTTGCTTCTCCTCTTCTTACTTTTGATGGTTAAAGGTAGGTAAGTAATTTTTGTTTCTTTTAATTTTCATTTTGTATTCTTGTTCATAACCTTAGATTAAACTTAGAATTTGTGTCCTTCTTGTTTCCTTTCTTGTTCCCTTAGATTAATAGGAGTAGAGAGGATGAGAAGAGAAGATGGCAAGGTGAGTGGGCTAACCGAATCATTCTTGATTTATTTTGGTTCTTGTAAATTATTTGCATGTTTGGGTGTTGTTTTGGCATGATGTTGATTGGAACTTGGCATGGTTTTGCTAAAATATCATACTTGTTGTTAATTGGGTCCATGACAATGTAAGGCCTTGGGAGTTATATTTATGGTGAAGTATGCAAGTGTAGATTGGTGTATAAAGAAATCATATTTTGAGTTATGCTAGAGTCCATGGAATGGAATTTGGGTGATGCACATAAGGTGTTTGACTAATTGCCTCCTAGTGTTGAATACAAATATTTGGGGACATAATTGTGAGAATTGTGTGATTTAATTTTGTAATGGCTTCAATGGTATTGATGGGCTTAGTTGTTAGTTTGTATGAGCACTCCTTAGGAATAATAAATGTGGATCCCTTGTTTGTTACTAAAGATGAGTTGAAATTCTTAAATGCATTTGATTGATCTCATGTGTGGGTGATAATATGTATATCTTGTGGAATTTGGTTAGGAATCAAGAGGTAAGGAATGTGTTTTTATACATATCATGGTTTGTGTTAAAATACTAGAATGTAAGAATTATGAGAAGATGGACATTTTACATTATAGATTATAAGTATATGTAATGTTGGCAAGGGAAATTTGTTTATGTGAGGGAGTTATGTTTATGTAATTCTTTTGCATGGGTTTGGGAAGAGATTGGAAATGCTTTGATGATATGTCGGGATGATACGAAGGAGTTAGAGAAAGGGGGAGAGATGTATGCTCATAATAGAATGTAAGATTTTGATAAAAACTTATGTGATGAGAACTAAAGCATGAATGTTCAAGAATGAAAATAATAATGTGAGTTGCTTTTGAATCTAGAGGAATGGGGTGGTACGAAGCTAGGATTGAAGACATTTTAGGGTGAGATGACATGACAATTATGGCCAGTAAAAAAAAATTGAAAAGTTAGTGAGTTGCTTGGGTGTTATTGTATCTTGGATATTAGAGGTGACCTTGACCTAATGTTAATTCAAAATTGGGGTAATTGCTTTATATAGCTTATGTTGGTTGATGTTCAAGGGTTGTTTTAATATTGGAAGGGAAAACTAGGTTCATGCCTTTGAAATGATAACTTGTTTTAGATGAGCAATTATGATAAGATACATTATTGATAAAATCGAAATGATGGGGAATACTAAGGGTGTGGATTGGATTTATAGATTAGAAGTTTTGATTTATTAAAGACTTGTGCAAGATGATGTACTACAGGGAATCTTAAGGTTTAGCTTGATTTTTCTCACTTCTGGCGACAAAACTTTGGGAAGCATTTAACAAGGAAAATGTTCAGTATGGTCCCGAGTTTCATTCGGCAAAATATCTTTGCAATTGTTAGTATGATCTTGGAGTTATGTGTTGTAAAATGGAACATGTTAGAAGTGATATTATGCCGAGACCTTAAGGGTGTAATTCCCAGGGTGTTTGGTTTTTATTTGATGATTTATTCATTTGGTAAATTTTGTGCATAATTTCTGTTTCTTCAGTTATTTTCCCTAATGTGGGATTCTGAAGTTCTGTATTTCTGTTCGTGTGAGTATCTGGGAAATTCATGAATACTCTGCGTTTTGGTATATGATTATTTATTTGTTTATTTTGTTCTTGCATTAATTATTCGGTATTTCCTCTGTCTGTATTTTGTATCTCTGCGGTTTTAGTACATCTCCATTTCTGGCTCGCCCAGCTAGGAGGAGTAAGTCCTAGCCATGTGCACATGTTTTCTGTAGTAGCGCTACCCCCCGACTGCGGTCGAAGATCCGGCTACGGCTGTTGATATTCTGTTCTGTTCTGTTCCGACTTCACAGTCGAAGATCCAGCCTCGTGCTGTTGATTTCTGTTATTAGTCAGGGAGATGTACATGTCTGTTTTGCGTATTTTCGGCATTTCTGAGTATCTCTGTATTCTGAGCATTCTCTGTATTTCCGTTCCGCTATTATTCTGCTATTTTGCCATTCTGTATGGAAAGTATTATGTTTGGGAATGTTTCGATAACCAATTTCCGTATTCTGCTGGTATTTTGAGTTTTCTCGAGTTTTTGCCCCACTCACTGAGTAACCGAGTTACTCAGCCTCTCTTCTTCTATCTTTTCAGGTACTCGACTTTTAGGTTGTGCTTAAGACCTTGTTGATCAGCCAGTGCTAGGATGGATCCATTAGGGTTGTCATTTTCTTGTAAATTTTTTTATAACCTGTATTTATACCTTGGATTCTCGTATCTGAGTCTGTGTTGTATTTATGTACCATTTTTTATTGTTTCCTGTTCTGCTTGTTAGGGTTGACTCTGACCAAGTCAAATCTGAGGCCTTGCACCCAGTGGGGCCCAGCCCCGTTGGATGCGGCCGATCTGTCAGCGGGCCCGGTTTTGGGGCTGGGGCGTGACAGGTAGCTAGTCTAGAATTTGGAACAATTCACAGTAGCCATGGAAAGCACGTTATTGTGGAGATCATAACCAACGTGCATGTTCAGCTGCGCTATATTACCGAGAACGGAAATGCCCACCAGTTTCTTGCCATGCATGGCCAAGCATAGTACAGTATCGGAGACGTGGAAGAACGCCTGCATGGGAGTCAGCACGATCGATTCCCCATCAGTATCATGGGGCCGCTTATAGAAGGTGAAAGTGATGTCCGGGAAGGGATAGGGTGGGTCTTTGACAGAGTGGGAATAACAAAGTGGCAAGTAATTATGAGGATCATTAGTTCGGGTGAGATTGACCATTTTGGACAGGTCATCGATCAATTTGCTCAACATGATGTCTGGTATGAAGCTGATGGCCGTGCCCAAGTCGACTAGGATATTTGTATCAAAAGGATCATTTGGAATGGTATCTTTCCCTACAGCGATGGACTTCAGCTTGACAGTGTAGTAGGTAAGAGCACGGCGGCCCATGGAAATGGTGATAAAGCCAGGGTCATTGACAAGTGCGTTATCGCCCAAGTTGAGAGTTGAATAGGTGAAGTCGGTGTCTGAAGCCAAACAGTAAGAGAACTTTCCATGAATGGAGGAGTCTAACTGATTCACTAGTGACGAGGCTCCACCTCCCAGGCCGATCAGCCCATCAGCCCGTCTACATTCGACGTGAATTCACCATTGCTGTTATGAGAACAGCCGAAGACTATTCCGGGGATGGAGGAGGAGGTGTTCCCCTGCTGTTTATCGTCTGAGCCGGAAGAGAAGGTGAATGTGTCCCTAGAGAGGTTCCCACTCGTTAAAGAACCGTCAGCGTATTCATACATGTAGTTGCACTGGTTATTGATGCACTCTGAGGTTCGGATTGCAAGACAAATGTCATCTTTGCATGAAACTGAGCCTTTGAAGGTGGATGATTTGCTGGGATCGAAGATGGGATCATCTTGATTATAGCACTGGTCGCAAGGTTTGCACTGGACCCATACCAGGTCACTGCCAGTGTCGACGAGGGTCACAACCTTGACTGGTGGTGTGCCGATCTCCAACTGCGTGATATAGTCGCCATTGCTTGGGAGCATTTTTGAGTTTATATTTAAGGGTGCTGGTGATGGTGCTGATGATGATGATGATGATGATGATGAAGAAGAAGCAATGCTAGTATATACACCACCACCACCACCGCTATAACCATCATTATCATTATCGCTATAACTAGTGCTGGAGATGATGGATGAGATGTAACGAGCTCGAGATATGGAACGCTCAATCATGTCCTTGACGCGATATTCGGACGTCACAGACGGTTGGTAGTGTGGGGAAAGAGGTGAGTCTCTGTGCATGACTTTCATGCTAAACCCCGAAGTACCCCCTCCTTGAGAGCTTGCATTGCATGCATTAAAAATCCAGCAAACAGACAATAAAATTAAAAATATTGAGGCATGAAAGGACAAACAAGAAGAAGAAGCCATGATTGGAGTGCTGATACTTAATTATCAAGGGTTTATATTGTGTGCATGAGGTGGCTGCTAGCTAATGTGTCTTATTTATAGTACCTACGTGATCAATGCTTACTTGAATCATGGAAGATTAGCAAGACGTGAACTAACCAGAGATTACCATCTGGTTCTGTTTCTTTGAAGGTTTAATTCACAGATATTTAATGACTTTTATCTTCTTTTTTTTTATTAATTTAAATTTTTTATTTCACAATAATTCATAATTTATTAATGGATAAATTATTTATTTTTTCTAGAAATAATCCAGTGGTTGGGACCATAGACTTATAAATTTTATTTTTTATTTATTATATAACATAGAGACATATTAGTAAGTATATGAAGAGAATGTTATTTTTTGTTTTAAAAATCACTTAATTGAAGCAATATGAGCCACATCCCGGTTGCATCATAACTACCATGAAACCAAGTTCGTGTGATCATTTCTCTATTTTTCTTCATAGTAAAGAAAGCAATGTCTAAATTATGGTACATGATTTTATTTTTATCTTTAAATATCTATGATTTAATTAATTGAATAATTTTTTTTCCTAAAAGTGTAAAATATTATTTTTTTTAAAAAAAAGTTACCATTCAAAATTTTGCTTCTAAATATTTTTTTTTTTTTGGTTGTTAGAACGTTCCCTGTAATGCATGATATACACATGGTATTTTATATCCAGTAAACTAATGCAAATTTGTATGTCAAAGATTATAAGTTCGAAACAAATAAATAAACGGATAAATATAAAATCAAACTTTGAAACTACGTAAAGGGTAAACATAGTTTATTTTAGATAAGAATAGGAGATACTCTACTACCTTGAAGCATGGTATATTGGATATGAATAACAGAATATAAAAGATGATGAATTTGGTTGGATAAATAATGAATTTGGTTAGGAGTAACCAATTTGTTAAGCACACATTTTGTGGATTTTTTCTCTCTCTCATTAACACTTAATTTACAAATAAATTAAAAAAGAAACGCCCAAGTAAGTTGGCCTGAATAGATCTTTTGGTTTACTCCGGTAGGATTTCTAAGGAACCCTTTTTGTAAGAATGGATTAAAATAACTTATTAATGGTGATTCTGTATTATTAAGAACAAGTCTATTTTGAAAATTTTGTGTGTGTGTATATAAGAATGGATTTAAATAACTTATTAATGGGGATTCTGTATTATAAGAACAAGTCTATTTTGAAAATTTTGTGTGTGCATATATAAATAATTTACTCTTGGAAAAATTTCATAACAAAGTGCATTCCCCACGTTCCAACAAAATATATCTGATGAATATTTGAAACAAGTTAAAATAAATTTTGAAAATTTATTTTAGTTTGTATTCATTAAATTTTAAAAAATGGTAAACCATGAATTATTTATTAAAAATAAAAGGTACAAGCTACAAGTACATAATGTATCTTGAGTACGGGTGTGGAGGAATTAACTTCTTTAATTATAAGTAAAGGATGAAGTTAATTACAGACCAGGCCACCCTTTAAGAAATGAAACAAGTAAAATTATCAATAATATGTCCAACTGAAACTCTAAAATTTTTTTTTAACATTTGAATGGAAAGAAATAATCATATCTAAAATTTGCATGCTTCTGCTATTCACTCCATTATCTCCTTGAAATTCTTCATCTGCTCTTTATTTAATTTTTTTGCAGCTAAAGATTCAGATTAGTGTTTCACAGGTTTTTTTCATCTTATTTTGTTGTTTTTATTTTTAATCTTATATTTGTACCTTTTTCATTTCAATAAATTAATTTATGGTTTATCACATTATTATAAAAAAAAACTTCATCATTATAGGTATCTTCATGAATAATAGACGACAAGCGTTCTTTTTATATGAATATAAACAGTACCGAACAGTACTGGAACCCAGATATATAGTATATGTACAGTTTGAGAATAGTATAAGAATCCCGGGTGAATAGTATATAAACAATCGGTGAACAGTACTATCGGGGGATGGATTTGAACCCATGACATCTCCCTTATACTTTGGTGTCATACCATTGGGCTATCCAATGGTTGACAAAAGATATCTTCGTTTAAAACACACATTCACAACGCAATTAATATCAATGTATTGGTCCATTGGCAAGCCCAATGAGAAAAAATTGGAAAAAATATGATATTGGTCCATTTGCATGCTGTTTGTTGTTTGACTTATTTCTCTATTATGCCACTTAAAAAATAATCACCAAATAAAATTAAGACCAATTAAAAAATCAAAATTATCATGAGCAAAATTTATTTATTTCTTAAAAAGGGAAATTACCTAAATATATTATTAGAACTAATAGGTATATATGAACTTCCACTTTCATAAAAAAAAGAAAATAGGTATGAGCTTAGGAAGTATCATAACTGGCAGACAGAATTGGCAAATTTGATTTAATAAAAATAAAAATTATGAAAAATAATAATCTAAAAATTACATTGGTCAATATGGTATATATATCTATGACGTCAGAGACGGTCGTACGTAGCATGAGGAGGAAAATGAGCCCTTATATATGAATGAGATCCATGCATGCTCGCCCTAGCTAGAGAATGACATTGTACGCATAAAAGGAGATGGAGAAGCGAGTTACGTACAAGGAGAGAAGGCGAGAAGCTATGCATGGTTGGACTTGTAACATATTGTGAGATGGTTTGAAGGCTCCGATTTGGTCATTTGTGGAAATTTGAGAGGAAGATTAATGGATAAACATACATACACGCCTTGTATATATGATAGCATTATTTAACTACTCCATATTAATTAATATTTGATCAAATAATTTTAATTTCTTAATTTTCTAAATAAATTCAAAGTTTATCTGCATTATCAAAAATAAAATAAAACAATATAAATATCGACTTTTGTACATGTGTTGATATTGTTGATTAAAAAAATATGTTGATATTGCCGACTTAACTTGACATAAAACACGGCAAAGACAATGACACGGAAGTTGGAATATAGTCTATATTATTTGATTATTCGATTATTAATTGATCTTGTATCTTTTTAGTTCCTTTTTTGTATATATATATATTGTTAATGTAGATTCGTACTCTATATTCTATCCATTCTTGAAGAAGCTGCTTTTCCTTAATAAAGCAATTGATTATTTTCTATCAAAATTACTATTTATAATGTCATAAAGTTAAGATTATATTTTTATGAATTGAATTTGTTAATATCCTTGTTCAATGGGTATTATCTGCACTAGACAACATAAAAGAAACAATTTAGATATAACTAATAACCAAAATTTTCTTTTTTCTTTTTTAAAAAATAAATTGTCAGATAAATTTTTATTTCTACTTTTTCTAATATAACTTTATATACATGGCAAGATAATTGCACATCAATAATAGGCAAATTAAATATATCAGACAACTAGCTAGCAAAGTAAGACATAATATCCAAAACAAACGGAAGACTTTATTTTGAATTAAACATAAATCCAGACATGATTTACATTTAATATATATAACGGTCACATATGATGTAAATTAAAGAGATTTGTTGTCCATAATATTTGGATATAATGTAGATATTTATAATGTAAATGTATTTTTTTCTCTTATTTTTATAATACAAATTAATATTTGTTATAGAGGAATCCAAATGGCAAAGGTTTTTCTCTTTTTTTTTTTGGGAAAAAATAAATCTATTTTATTAAGATAACAATAATTAAAAAAATTCTAAAGCTTTAAAAAAAGGAAATCTGAAATAAGAACAACATCATGAACCGAACATTAATTATTTTTATATTTTTATTTATTAATAAAAAAATGATAAATTATTAATTTATTGAAAAAACACCCAGTACAAAACTAGTTAACCAACAAAACGGAACATTAATTAACAAGAGGGAAGGAATTACAGAACGGCAATATATATATATATATATATATATATATATATATATATATATGCAGTAATACTAAAGGGATAGAAAAAAAGAAAGAAAGAAAGGAAGAAAGACAAGAAGGCATACGTAAGTAATTAGGGTTAAAGGTGGGTAGTGTAATGTCCAGTTGACACTTTGACCAAGTTAACTTGGACTTTTTTTTGATGTTTTGTTGAAGGAGGTGGAGCCCACCACTGCCATTCATCTCTTCTCCATGTTTCTGCGTTTGCTTTCCCTTGACCCTATTTGGCTACCCGTGAGTTGCGGGTCTTGTCAAGCATGGTGGTGGAGCTCTTAAGGAGAGCAGTCTCTTCTCCTCTTCCTTGGGAACATCTTGCTGGAGACACCTTCTGCAACCTTGGAAGCTTGTTTCTCCTTGGAAGAAGGCTAGAGCTTGGGTTTGGAGGAAGTTCCCTTCACTTGCAAATGTAGAGGCAGGATGCTTGTTCTTGTGTGTTAGTGAGATCTTGTAAGGCTTAGTGTGTTGACCTTTGTTGCTTGTTCTTTCTCCTTGGTTTAAGAACTTTGATCTTTGTGTGTGGTAGGATATTACCTTCTCATGTTTTGATGATGATCATGATCTTATGGATGTTATGTATTTAGTTGGTTGGCTTAATGTGTTTGTTTTTCCTGAAGATTTATATGCATATTTTTATATAAACCCACATCCTGCACACATGATTTAAGTGAGTAAAATTTATACATATTCATGCATGTTCCTGTGGCTTTAATTGGTGATATAATGTCATTAGGGCTTAAACCCTTTCTTTAATCTTTGGTTTAATCATTTTGTTAATTCTATGCTCCTATGTGTTCTATGCCTGAGATTGTGTGATCCTGGTGGTTAGGTTGGTTTTGGAAGCATGGTTTAAGTGTTATAGTTATCTATTACACTTATCGAAAATATATGCATTCATATACACTTAATGGTGCTGGTAATTCCTGCAGCCTCGTTGGGTGATGTTGATTAAATTTGTGTTAACTTAATCACGATGATGTCCTTAATCTAGCTTTTATGGTGTTTAAGGCTGTCAGCATGTTAGTTTGGTTGATTGTTGTTATTTAGGTATGCATGCATTTTCTTGGTTTTTAAGAGATTACTTTTTCATTGGGAATTCCAGCACTTTATGTTAAATTCATTCTATAATGTTTTATTTTCTTCTTTAGCTTTGCTGGTAATAGAATGTTCTATATTGAAATTTGTATGTTAGGTCTTTATATATATATATATATATATTGGAGCATGTGTTATATAGTGATTGTTAGTTAGAGATTTAGTGGGATGTGGTATTATTGCAAAGCTTTCTAGTGTTATTATTCTTGTATAATTGTATAGTTGATTCTTTTGGTTGGCTTACTCTTTTATTTTCTCCTGCGAACTTTTAATTTCTGCTAAGTAATGTACGTTCATTCTAGACTAGGCATGCTATTGTGCTAGTTTTGTTTAGTTGGGAAGGGAGCCTAGCATGTTAGGTGTTTTATTTAGAAGCATGGCCTTCTTAAATATTTCACATTAGTTGTATTACGGGGTTGTGTGTCTTTTAATATGCTTGGCTATTCTGTTGCTTTGCTAACTTTGAGATCTTTTAATTGTTAAGTTAGCTCGGGCTATAGATGTAAGTTAGGTGCGGCCCAAAATTATTTATGAGTAAAGTTTTGTTTGTTAGGTTAGATTGTCGTAGCGAGCCTTAGTCGTTGGACTTGGTGAACCCGACATTGTAGCTCAGAGCCAAGTAGGCTCTTGCACTCGCAAATTCTGTATTTTTGATAATTATTATGCATTTAAGTTATTTCATTATTTTTGTAATTTTATTTAATTATTTATTTACTTACTTGTCATTTATTTATTTAATTGTTCTATTTATTCAGTAATTTTTTTTTGTATTTCATATTTTTGTGGTTTTTTTAGTACATCTCCATTCTTGGCTCGCCCAGCTAGGAGGAGTAAGTCCTAGCCATGTGCACATGTTTTCTGTAGTAGCGCTGCTCCCGACTGCGGTCGAAGATCCGACTTCGGCTGTTGATATTCTATTCTGTTCTGTTCCGACTTCACAGTCGATGATCCAGCCTCGTGAAGTTGATTTCTGTTATTAGCCAGGGAGATGTACATGACTGTTTCTGCGTGTTTTCCGTATTTTAGATTATTTCTGTATTCTGCGTATTTTCTGCATTCTGTATGAATTATAATCTAGTATTCTGCAATATCTGCTTTATCTGTTGTTTTTGTTATCCTACTGGGCTCTTGTGGCTCATACACTCTGTGAATTCTGTTCTTGCAGGAGAAGATCAAGTCTAGGATCGGGGGGTGTCTGGGAGTCTTATTGTCTACTTTTATCAGTATCTTTGTATTACCCTTTTGTGAGTGTAAGGCTTGTATTCTGACTGTATTTGTGTTTTACAAACTGTTGGGTTGTATTTGTATTCTGTAGGGCTCCTAAAGCCCGTACTTGTAGTATTTCAGTTCCCAGTATCCTATTTGTGCTTCTGTATTACTGTTCATATTTTGCTTGTTAGGGTTGACTCTGACCAGGTCAAATCTGAGACCATGCACCCAGTGGGGCCCAGTTCCACTTGATGCGGCCGATCTATCAGCGGACCCGGCTGTGGGGCTGGGGCGTGACAGGTAGCTTGCTAGTTTAGCAACTAGAATATTGTGGAACAATTAGCAGGAGCGAAGGAAAGAGAGTTATTGGGGAGATCATAGCCAATGTGGTACTTCTGCTGCGCTAGGTTGTCAAAAACGGTGACATTGGCTTCCAGGCGTGCGCTGCTCTGTATGGCCATGCATATTATATTGTCGGTGACGAAGATGAAGGTATTTGTGGCAGGGAGCACGATGGGCGCCTTGTTCCATGGTGGCTTATCGAAGTTGAAAGTGATATCCGGGAAGGGATAAGCGGGAGCATGGATAGAGTAATGATAGAGTAATGATAAGTCTTCCATCGGATCAAAAATTGGTTGAAGATGGATCCTGGCAGACATGTTGTCGATCAAGTTTTTCAACATGTGATTTGGTATGAACGTGACGATTATGGCTGATGTTAGATTAATCATGCTGCATTAGTTACTTCATTTCACTGTTTTTTTATATTCTGGTTGAATAAATATGTGTGCATAAGTTTGCATGAGTTTGTGTGCATTTGTATGAATACATTATACATGTGCATAAGCTCTGAGACGTGCAGTGTCCACATACGTTAGGGTCTTAAAGTTTGAATGAGTCAATTTAACCCACGTTCTGTTTTGTCGTGGGGTTGCATGGTCAAAGCAGGACTTGCATGTCTTTGTTCTAAGCATGTGACCACTGCCAGTTAGTATGTAACCACTCCCAGTTAATATATATATATAAAGGCATAAGAAAAATAGAAAAATTGTGAGTTTTTGCAGCACAAAATACTTTCATTGTCTCTCACTTTGCATGAAAATATAGTCAAAACCATAGACGAAGCTCCAATTAGTTCCTATAGCTGAGTTGATTATAAATGTGTTTGTAATATTAGATTAATCATAGATGGTATTGTTCCCCACAGTGATGGATTGGAGATTTATAGTGTACAAGGTATCAGTCATATTGCGGGACATGGGAACAATGACCACGCGGGGGCCTTTGACAACGGTTTTGTCGCTGAAGTTAAGAGCTGAAGTAGCGTTCTTCTCAGTGAATGGAACCAGACAGTGAGAGAACTTTCCATCAACGGATGGGCCTAACTGCGGGACAAACGACCAGTTTCCACCTCTGAGACCAACCTGCCCATCTTCAGACGGGCTGAAACTTTCCTCGGTGAAAATAGAGCAACCGAAGAAGATTCCAGGGATGGAGGTGTTAGAAGAGAAAATGAATGTCCGTGGCCATAAAACCTTGGGTATCAGAATAGTCACCGTAGATGTATGCATATTCGCATGTATGTTCCTCGAAGCAGTATGCGTCGGACACTGTATAACAGATGGCCAATTGGCATGAAATATCGAGATTGTAGGTGGATGATTTTGAGCTATCAAAGATAGGATCTGTTTGATTATAACAATTGAGGCATGGGTTGCACTGGATCCATGTCATGTGACTGGCGGTGTCGGCGACGACCTTGACCTTGAATGGTGGCGTGTCAATCTCCAACTCCACCAGATATTCATCACTGTCCAGAAGAATTTGTGCCTGAGGGGATGATGGTGGTGACGTTGGTTTTGTACTCATGTAATTGCTATAGTTTTCATGATCACTAGCACTAGCACTAGCACTACTACGGCCAGAGAAGATGGATGAGAGGTAACGAGCTTGAGTTAAAGAACGGTCAATCATGGCCCTAATGCGATCTTTGGACGTGGGAGATGGTTGGCAGTGTGGAAAAAGAGGTGAGTCTCTGTGAATGAGATTCATGCTAAACCCCAATCGGCTTTCAGAGCTTGCATCAACGCATGCAATATTAGTAATCCAGAGAACGGACAAGAATATTAACAATGAGGAAAGAAAGGAAGAAGAAGTCATAATTGGACTTTGATTATAAGTCGATATATATATATATATATGTAAGAAATGCTACCTTCGTTGACCAACATTGAATGGAGAATTGGATGCCTTTAACTGAGTTTGATTAAAGAATCGCTAGCCGTCCCCACTTGTCAGCTTTCTCCCTAAATTAGTGGATCTGGTCGGCTATCATGGATGTTCATCTCTTGGCTTTTGGAGACTGATTTAAGAGGTTGGCATCCTTCATTCCTTGAGTGTAGAGAGAAGGCGGCAAGCTTGAGAAGAATACCAACCTTTCTTTGGTAGCTCCGACGACTGAAGGCAGCCTTTCACCTGCACCTCAACTAGGGGTGGCAATAATCTGTCCGGACCTGCCGGCCTGGAATAAAAAGGGTTTGGACATAAGGTTTGCAAATGCGGGCCGGGTCCGAACATGGCTTGGTTGTCCGGATTTAAATCCGGGCCGGGTCCGGACATAGAAATTCAGACAACCGGGTCCTTTTAACCCCTAAAACTTTAAAGGCCCACAACCTTAGGCCCATTTGTTTTAAGCCCATTTTTCTAAAAACTTTAAACATATATTGTTTTTTCTATTAAGACTTAGATTTTTCTATAACTTGAGTTGAGTTTTGGATTATTGATGTTTTTTTTTTGCATTTAATGTGAATTAAATTATTTTTGTATAATTTAATATTTGAGCGAACTTAAAAATAGCTTATAGAATTCGGACAAATTTGGACATCCGGACAACCCGGTTTTAAAATAAACCGGGTTTGGACATGCCAAGTTTGTCCGGATTTAAAACCGGGCTGGGTCCGGACACAAGTTTTTCTATTTATATTAGTAGTTGTCCAAACCCGGTTTTATCCGGACCCGAATTTTTGCCACCCCTAACCTCAACGTCAAGCTTAGAGGTTGGTCACCTTGCTTTTGTTGATCGTTGAGAGCCTTGGTGTCAAAATTGCAGCCTTCAGCCTTGTTGTGATGGTAGTTTGGTTCTGATATTTTGTATTGTTTTTATTATTTTCTTGCTAGGAGTCCATGAATGTCGACATGTATTCTGGTTCTGAGTTCTGAAATGTAATTGTTATGCTTTCTATTTTACTATCATGTCCAAGCATGGAAATCACGTCTTGGTTTATTTTATACTTTTTGTAAGCATGCAGTCTAAGTTTAATTCAGTATATTTATGTATATATAAATGTTCTTAAGCATGAGGATTTGTAATTAAGCATGCAGTCTTAGTTAAATTTTATAATTATACGCATGTGTCATCTAAAACCTTGGGTTAGCCATGAGACTCTTTTGAATGGGAGTGTAATTTTATCTTTTCTTTCTCTTCCTTCTTGATCAGATTCTTCTTCCTCTTGTTATCATTATTTTCCTTTTTACTTGTCGACTTGATGAACCGTGTTTTGTTAATAGCATGGTTTTAAAAACCATGATTAATTTGATGTTTAATTATCAGGTTGCTTCTGCCTTTTAATAGAGTTGTGTGAATTCTTTGAAAGCCATATCTTTTGAAATCCCTGCATTAGTGTATTTTGTGAATATGTGTATATATATATAATTTGCATGAGATCGTAAATTTTGTTCATCATTTTGGTATTTTTAAAAAGTTTTTTCCTGGTTTCATGTTGAAAAGGATGGTCTTAAAATGCTTGTTCTCCTTTTTTTTATAAGTTGGTGATATTAAGCTAATGATGCGTGTTCAGTGAGTGGATGTTGATGTGCTGCTCAAATAAACATGCTGGGTATGTTGATGTGTTTTTCAGACTAACACACTGCTGGGTACTAAGAGGTCTCTAGTTCCCTTTATAGTTAGTACGTGCATATGTTGTACTGATGTGCATGGCTGTCTTATTATCGTAGTTGGTTTGTATTGGAAATCATGTTATTAATGTTTTGTGTACTATGTCAGTCACATGGGTCTATATTGACTCTTGTAAGTTTCATTTAAATTTCAAGCAAGTCAGGCTATAGTTCCACAGAAAGTTCCATCTTCATCTCCTCTTTTTCTCCTTGCTATCTTCTTCATCTGTTTGTTGTGTTCTCTTGTTTTAACAGTGGATGTTTAGAAAATTATATTATTATCTTATTTCTTATTCATCCTCTAAAATTTTTCTGATAATTGTAAGTTCTGAATTTCTTAGATTAACCCTTTTTCAAGCCTTGAGCTTAATTTTTGGGTTTGGATTCGGCCCAATAGTGTGTAATCTAAGTTTAACATTTTTTTTATTGGTTAAATCCAGTCAGCAACCCCTAGTTGTGATGTATGTTGAATTCAACTTCGTAGTTTCGAGATAGATAGGCTCTCGCACCCATTTAATTCTGCACTTATTTGGTGTGCGGTTAATTTTTGAATTATTTAGTAATTTGATTTATTTATTTATTTTGTTTTGCGTTATTTATTCGGTATTTTCTGTCTTTCTGTCTGGATTATATTTCTCTACAATATCTGTATTATTGTGTTATTTCTATAATCCTGCTGGGCCCTTGTGGCTCATGCACTCTGTCATTTTCCTCTTTCGAAGAAAAAAATTAAGCCTAGGATCATTGGAGGGGGGTTATCTTGGAGTCGTCTTCCTGGCTTTGGTTGTAGACCTTATAGTGAATATTCCTGTGTAAGAAAGGCTTGTATCCTGTCTATATCTTTGGTTTGTAAACTGTATGTGTGATATTGTTTTCTGTAGGACCATCCCTGTTATATCATCGGGCCCGGCCCGGCCGTGAGGCTGGGTGTGACAATATATATATATATATATATATATATATATATATCTGATGTGGCTGGCTAGCAATGCAAGCGCTGGCTACTACCGGGTCTTATTTATAGTGATGATATTGGCAATTGCATGAATTGGAAGATCATGAACAAGAGTGGAACTGACTAGCTAGAGATAATTACCATATGGTTCTGTTTTTGTGAAGATTTTATGAATCTGTATCTCAGCGAGTTGTTGAGGCCACGGTTATATAGAACTAAATATAGGTGTGTGTGTGTGTGTGTGAATGCATGGAAAGCTAAATGGATTACTTTCTAAATTATTAAATTAGTCCATTTTTCTTTTCATATCCTGCGTGCCAATGCATGCAGTTCCTGTATGCAGAAATGATGTTTTTTTGTTTGAATAATTGATGTCTTATCCACTTTTACTATAGTTGGCATGATAATTCATGAATTTTAATTTACAATACAACATAAAAAATAATGATGTTTTGGATCTTATTGGATAAATAAAGACTAATTAGGTTGGTTATTTTAGATTTGACCGGATGCTTTCACATTGTTAATTAAGTATTTTATGGATTTTGTTTGTCTCATCAACGCTTAATTTATAATTTTATTTTTTAAAAAAATTCAAGTAAATCTAAACTTTCTTTTATATAAAAATGGATAAATTATAGATTTATTGAAAAGAAAAAAACATGCGAAACCGATACAAACAATCAAACCCATTTTTTAGTTTAGTTCGGTAGGATTTTTTTTTTAAATTCCGGTAGAATTCTATGGAAACTTTTTGACTGAGAGATTATGTCTGTTATTTTGTGATTCTGTCTCTTTCTCAATGAGTCATTGAATGAGTCATTGTTAATTTTTTTTATTTTTACAGAATGAGTGTGTGGTTAATAAAATATAAAAAATTACGGAGACGTGGACTAGTGACCGATCGCCGAAGGTGGACCATACCACCTGTGGACCACCGGCCTACGGTCGGACCACCAGTGACCGATCGTCGGAGGCCAATCGGTAGGCCACCGGACTGTTGGTGGACCGGTGGCCGGATGCCGAAGGTCGGCCAGACCACCGGTGGACAGCCGGTGTGTCACTAGAGGTCGGAGCGATAGCCGATCACCGGAGGTTGGTCAGACCGCCGATGGGTAGTCGTCGGAGACAGGACAAACCGTTGGTGGACCAATGGCTGGTGGTTGGATAAAAAAAAGAGAGAATTTTTACAATGAGAAAATATTTCACTCTTGGTGGAATATTTTTTTAATGCCATATTACCTATTATGCCATAATTTTATATTTTAAAATAAATACCTAAACAACCAACATGGCATAATTTTTAGAAAATGTTAAATTATACCATATTGTACGAATTATGCCATAATTTCTGGTTATCCAAATAGGCAAATATGAATGAATGGTATTCAAAATTTATTAAAAAAAATGATATATATATATATATATATATATATATATATATATATATATATATATATATATATATATATATATAATATGAATGATTTATTAATTTGAACTGCTTTGAATTGGGACAGAAGTATATGAGGGAAAGTGCCTTGTATGACAGTATTAATTAATTAAGTCATTAATTGTTAATAATATTTAATTAAGGAATATTAACTTGAGTTGATTGTCAACTTTATTTGAAATCCAAAAACAAAAAATGGTGGACTACGGCTATTAGTATTTTATTCTCTCACAACTCACAACTCAAAAATTAAGCATTAGATTCAGTAATATATCCATATTTTTAATTAAAAAAATAGGTGATGAGAAGCTGCAAATACAACAAGAAATTAGGAAAAATGAATATGGTTGAATCACTTATTTATTATTTTTAAAATATTAATTAAGATGAGGATATTAATATTTTTTCAAACATTTATTTATTTTTTATCATTTTATAATATTTTAATATAGCACAACTCTTATGTATCTTTTACTTTAGTAAAATGGTTTATCCAATTATTTTTTTATTCTTTTCCTCACTTATGGTGAGAGATTTTATCTTTTGCTCAATGTTGCTCTTTTCATTCAATAAAGTTATGGTTTATCCATATTTATTTCAAAGAAAAAAATTGATTTATCTAATTTTTATTTTAAAAAAAATTAAAGTAATCATGTGTTAATTTGTTTATCCATATGATGGATAGCAGTCCACTGTTTTGTTTCTTTCTTTGCCATCTTTCCCTTTAAACTTTGTTACTATCTGCTTTCCTTTTAATAAACTTGTGGTTTATTCACTTTATTCAAAAAAATAAAATAAAATAATAGATGTTTGTTTTTTTTTTTTTTAATTATTATGTAGTGTTCTCTGTTTTTATTGTTTTAATTTTTCTCTGTTATTATTATTATTATATTTGTTTAGTTGGTCCTCTCTGTTGTTTTTATTTTTGTTATAATTGTTTAGTTAGTCTATTTGTTTTGTTGTCTTTATTCTCGTATTTTTCTAATTAATTTTTAATAAATCAATCGCTTATGTATTCACTTTACTAGAATAAAATAAAAGCAAACGATAGAGCTAGCTAGCTAGATGAAGGGAAGCGTAAGGGCTTGCTTGCAAGATATAAATAATAAATATAGCTAGTGATTAAATAGAAAGGAATTAATTAAAGACGAGGTAGGTAGGATTAATGTAGCTAGCTACACTGTGAATGTGGAACAATTAGCGGGAGCAAAGGAAATGGAGTTGTTGTGGAGATGAAAACCAACGTGGAGGTTCTGCTGCGCTACGTTACCTAAGATGGAAAAGTCCAATCCATTCGTTTCTGCCATGGCCAAGCATACTATATCATCTGCGACGAAGAGGAACGTCTGCATGGCAGACAGCACCACCTTCGAACTTTTACAGAAGTTGAAAGTGATGTCTGGGAAGGGATAGGCAGGAGCTTTGGCAGAGTACGAGTAACAAAGCTCTAATTAAGAAGCCTTCAGGATCAGTAGTCTGGTTGAGATTCACCATTTTAGACAGTTTGTCGATCACCAAGATTAACAGGTCGAATGGTATGAACGTGATGGTGGTGCCGGAGTCGACTATCATTTGTGTGGACAAGCCATGTGGAACAGGGATGTTTTCTTTTCCTAAATCAACCGAGGTGAACTGGAGAGTGTAGAAGGTGTCATACAAACCATGGACCATGGGAACGGTGACCACCCCGGGGCCATTCACAACTGCGTTATCGCCAAAGTTGAGAGTTGAAGTGACGTTCTCTGTGTACGGAACCAGACAGTAAGAAAACTTTCCATTAATGTAGGAGTCTAACTGCCTCACCAGTGATGCACACACGTACGTCCACCTCCCAGACCGATAAGTCCGTCTTCATTCGCGTCAAATGTGCCTTTGCTATTATAAGAGCAGCCAAAGACAATTCCGGGAATAGAGGAGGAGGAGGAGGAGGAGTTCCCCTGCAGCTTCTTGTTTGAGTCTGAAGAGAAAGTGAATATTGTGTCCTTGGAGAGGGTGCCAGAGGTTGCAGAATTGTCGCCGTATTCGTATTCGTATTGGCATGTGTTTTGGCTGGTACAGTTCTTGTAGGGGAGTGCTTGCTTGACAAATGTCATTGTCGCATGAAACTGAGCCGTTGAAGGTGGATGCATGATTTGTGTGGATCGAAGATGGGATCTGTTTGATTATAGCACTGCTCGCATGGCTGGCACTGGATCCATACCAGGTCACTGCCCGTGTCAGCGGAGGCCATGATCTTGACGGGTGGTGTGCCGATCTCCAACTCCATGATATAGTCTCCATCCCCTGGCATCACTTTTGAGTGTACATTTGAGTTTGATGCTGGTGCTGATGCTGGCTCTGATGCAGAAGTATTAGATATGCTAGCAACACCACCACCTCGGGCGGATAAGATGGATGTGATCAGGTAACGAACTCGAGATAAAGAACGGTCAATCATGGCCCTGACGCGATCTTTGGAAGTGAGAGATGGTTGGTAGTGTGGAGAAAGAGGTGAGTCTTAATTTGTGTATCAGATTCATGCTAAACCCCGAAGTACCAACCCCTTGAGAGCTTGCATTGCATGCATTAAAAATCCAGGAAACAGACAAGAAAATTAACAGTGGGCCAAGAAAGGAAAAAGAAGCCATGGTACTTGTGGGATTATATATATATATATATATATATATATATATATAATACGTATAATGTATATCGGGTGACTAGCTAGTGCAATTAAGTACTTAGCTAACTAGTGCCTCTTATTTATAGCTAGCGCTCTATATGGACGAAGCAGCTAGAGATTATCATTTCGTTCTGTTTTTATGGAGATTTCATGTATAGTTAGAGCTAATTTTTTTTTTTTTTTAAATAAAATGAATAAATCATTAATTTATTAAAAAAACAGAGAGAAACAAGGTAGTAGTTAGAGCTAAATTTAAATGCATGAAAAGCAAAAACGAATTTGCTAAATTATTAAATTAATATATATGTATATATATTTTTTTCATGTTGTACTTGCTGCATGGAGTGCGTGCATGCATGCATGATTCGTTTTTTTGAATAATTGAAGACGTACATGTTGCTCTTGTGGGGGAATATATGCATGATGAAATTAAAGATTCAATTAATTCTAAATGAAGGACGATATATGAATCCCGGTGAACATTTATCTGTTCATATTGTTTATCGTATGTTCTTATATTTAATAAATCATATCGTTTATCTTTTAAATTAATATAGTGTTGTTATCTTGCCAGTCATTAATTCATAAGTTTATTTATTTATTTATTTATAAATAAAATAAATAAATCACTGATTTAATAGAAATGAAAAACAATACAAGCAAATTCATAAGTTTATTGATTGATAAATTATTTTTTTTTTCTTTATAAAGAAAGCAGTGGCTCACTAAAATGATTATGATGTTTTATTTATTTAATTGAATATTGTTGCCTTTTTTTTCGGTGAGAGGCGAAGATGGACAAATAAAATATATTTATCATTCAAATTTTTATTCCTACGTATTTAATGTTAATTAGACAATATTTATTATTATTATTTAATAAAATGAATGAACACAAATTTATTGAAGTAAATGGACAACTACAAATAAGCAACATAAACAAAAAAAAAGGTCAAAATCAACCAACTTTGGAAGCCATCGCCAGGAGTGATAAATCACCAAAAACTCATTAGTTGGATTTTTTTAAGTAAATAAAAAAATTAATAAACATGAAATAAAAATTTGAATTCAGTTCGTTTATGTCGCTTCTGTTTTATGTATCCCTGTTTTTTTTTTCTAATAAATTGTGGTTTATCCACCTTATTCAAAAAAAAAAAAAAATTTGAATTCACACTAAACAGATGAATACTTGTTCTTATCTTAATAAATTTGTGATTTATTTATTTAATTTTTTAATATGAATGGATAAGCATAATTTATTTCAACAAATATTTAAATTTTGATTGTGCACTTGAAATAAGATTTGGAGTTACTCTGGCTATGACTGTTTGTTTTTGTTTTTGTTTTTTTGTTTTTTTGTTTTTGCAATAAAAAGTGGTACCTAGGACTATTTGTTGAAAAATGGTTTTTGATTTTGACTAAAATCTTTAATAAAATTTGATTGGTTAAACACTTTATAATAAGTATTTTATGGGTTTTCTTTCTCATTTATGCTTAATTTATACATATATATAGATAATCATCCAAGTGAATCCGGATCCAATAAATTAATAGTTTATCTAATTTTATAAAAAATAAAATACATACGAATCCATTAATTTATGCTAGTAGATATCCTGGAAACCTTTGTGGTCTATCAATTTAAGTAACTCATTAGAGCATGAATTTGTATTATTAGGAACTTCTATTTGAAAGTTTTGTGGACATAAATTTCATTCAAAACTTGGTATATTTGGCAAAAAAAAAAAATTAAAAAATTAAAAATTAAAACTTCACAATGAGATACAATTCTGAATTATTTAATTAGCCCCTTTCCAACAAAATTTTCAATATATATATATATATATATGAGTATCATGTAGATTGGGAATTTGTGAGTTATCCGTTTTATTAAAAAAATAGATAATTCAGTAATAAGGAAGGGCCAAATTACTTTTTGTATGGGATGCTCTTCAAAGCTTTACCGTACACTGACATTCTAGATTCCACAATGAGTTGGCCAATCTACATCAGCAGTAAAATTACAACTTTATTTTCTTTATTTTATATATTTTTTTTATTGGTTCAACTGAATTTCCAATTTATAAGTTTTGATGTTTATAAATAGTGATTTTTATAATATTTGTTAGTGTTCTATAATGATGCTTATTGCAATAATATAGAGAATTTGTTGTGCTTTATAAGTTATGTGGTGTTTGAATGTTCATTATCTTTAATGTATTAATTTATTTTTTCTAGCTCATGATATATATCTTGTCAGGTTATAGACTTTTGAAGTTATATATGTAGACGTTTGAAGTTTTGAAATTTATAATTTTATATAGTTTTATTTTAATTTTTGATTTTCACATTTATAGGTTGTGTTATCGAATTTATTATCATTATTTTTAAAATGAGGGTTATTTTATAAAATAAATAAATACAAACATTACGAAAAATTTAAAATATAAATATGATTTTTTTTCTATCCAATATTATAACAATACAATTTAATGAATTTTTTTATCATTAAAATCTAATAGATTTTTTTTTGTGATGAATAAAACTAATCTAATCAACATATTTATCCTTATGGGGGTAACCTCACCATGGTTTTTATATCTTCTAAATCCATCAAAACAAACACATGTTTATCAAATCCGGATTTAAAAATCCTTCCAAACAAACACAAAATTCTGAAATCCAGAATTTTCAAATATAGTTAACCAAATAACATATTTCATTCTCCTGCATGTTCAAATCCATGGATTTACTAAATCATTAGTAATTGAAAATCCACTGCATTTTCAACTACATCAAACCAAACACATCCTTAATGTCACTTATCAACTTTGTCAAAATTCAATCTGAAGTGGATTAATTGTGGTTTGAAGTAGGAGAGAAGTTAATTTGTCTCGTATGATCATCCCATCGTGAAAATTCACTCCTAATTAATTATTATTTTTAATTAAATACTTGCATGCTTGGTTTAATCACTAGTATAAATCCTTTCCTTTCCTTGCCTGAAGTGAAACATCTCATGTCAGGCTCACCATCAATCAAACATGATTGAGCTTAATTACCTGATCCATTAACCCACCAGCAGGTAACCTGACTAGAGATGCACTATAAACGACACCAAGACTAATTAATTAATCCAAAGCCTTAGTACGTAGCTAAGCTAATTAATCTCTACTTCCAAGTGCTAGTGGAGCAGCAATTGCATGAGGCCAATTAAGAAGGAACACATCAATCCCATTCCTAACGCAATATAACCAACAGAGACCAAGAAACATGCATATATTTGGTGGGAAATCGTTGTCATAGGAATTTAACTTGCCATTTGCCAACAACTAGCTAGAGAGATATTCGTCATGATATTTTCACTACTTTAATACATAATAATATGCTATTATTAATCAACAATTAGAGACTACAGTGTGCTTTGACTGTCCTTCACGTCATTCCAAGTTCCCAACCACTCCTCTGTGAGCAATGGTTGACTCCCATGTTATATCATTCGTCACACAGCATCTGAAAGTAAGATGCATCAAATTAATTAAAATGATGGATGATGAGTGGTACGATCACGGCAAGGAAATGAAGACAAGTGAGACAAGGGAGTGGTTGGAGGAGCAGGTGGCAGAATGCTTGAATCGTTGCACCTTTAATTTGATAATTGATATACATCCACATATATATATATATATATATATATATATAGAGAGAGAGAGAGAGAGAGAGAGAGAGAGAGATTAAATGCAGTCAATTAATTAGCTTTGTAACTAAAAAACTCAGGACAAGATGCCGAGTCGACGATGGAAGCCAATGACAGCCAGGAGCTGCTGCACGGTGGAAGGGCAGACGGTGCTGGGGACTCTGAGCCGCTGCCGGCCATCACGGTCCGAGTTTTCCAAGAAGGTGGCCGAGTTACCGTCATTCCGTAGGCTCTCATTCTCGGACTTGAGTAGCTCTTCATCGGCCAGGTTCAATAATGAGGACTTGGCGCACTCGATTGGAGCAGGGTTGTACGCGTTCCAGCTCTCGGAGCTCAGAGCGATCACGCATGACTTCTCGAGTAACTTTTTACTGGGCGAAGGGGGATTCGGCACCGTGCACAAGGGCTATGTCGATGATAAGATGAGACCAGGCCTAAGGGCTCAGGCCGTTGCTGTTAAACTCTTGGACATTGAAGGCCTTCAAGGCCACAGGGAGTGGCTGGTCAGTTATTACTATAATATATCTAGTTAGTAGTGAGAAGAGCACTGTTTAATTGAACTTGCAACTTGCAACTTGAACTTGAACTTTATTTTTTATTTTTTTTAATTTGTTAGGCGGAAGTGATATTTCTGGGTAAGCTCAGGCACCCTCATCTGGTGAAGTTGATTGGGTACTGCTGTGAGGACGAGGAGAGGCTTCTTGTCTATGAGTTTATGCCTCGTGGTAGCCTTGAGAACCACTTGTTCAGGAGTAAGTCTAACAGCCTCTTTAGCATGCCTCTCTGTGTGTGTCTTTTTATAAAAATGCCTCTGTGTTTTTATGTTTGTTTTGATGTCTAGTTTTAAATTTAGTATTAATTTTGTCTGGGAATCACAAAAAGGGATGTCAGTGGCATTGCCATGGAACACAAGGCTGAAGATTGCTATTGGAGCTGCTAGAGGGCTAGCGTTTCTTCATGGCGCTGAGACTCCTGTTATTTACCGTGACTTCAAAGCGTCTAACATTCTCTTAGACTCTGTCAGTGATCATCAGTTCACACAAAATAAATTAATAATTACCTTCTCTGGTTAATTTGGCCTCTGAAATTTTACTGCATTTTCATCATCTCAGGATTTTACTGCTAAGCTCTCTGATTTCGGTCTGGCTAAGATGGGACCAGAGGGTGAAGACACGCATGTAACAACTCGGGTCATGGGTACCCAAGGATATGCGGCACCAGAATACGTTATGACTGGTGATTAACTAACTTGATCAGTCTCTGCTTCGATTGTGAATTGTGAAAATTGTGATCAATGTGTGATGTGTGACTAATTTATATTAGTCTGGAAACACTGAAACAGGGCATTTAACAACCAGGAGTGATGTGTATAGCTTTGGAGTGGTTCTGCTGGAGTTACTGACTGGGAGGAGATCAGTGGACAAGAATAAACCCAAAAGTGAAGAGAAGCTCGTAGATTGGGCCAGACCTTACTTGACGAGCTCCAGGAAACTACGCTTCATCATGGACCCGAGGCTGGCCGGACAGTATTCAGTGAAGGGAGCCAGAGAGGCTGCTTCATTAGCTCTGCAGTGCATCAGCCCCATGCCTAAAGACCGGCCAAGAATGCCTGCCGTGGTGGAGGCGTTGGAAAGCTTGCAGCATCTAAAAGACATGGCTGTCAGTTGTGGAGCTTGGCCTGCGACTCCCATATCTGGCAGGACTGCTTTATCTGCAAAAAACAAGCTGGAGGCCATGGCCGACACCCGCCGCCGGCCCATGCCTTTCAGACTATCGTGAATGAATGAGTGAATGAAATTAATACCATATAGTGTTATGCTGGTGTGTGTGTGTGTGTCTCTCTCTCTCTCTGTAAATCCATAGTATTGCATTGTGTGTATTATTATAAAATCGGTCTATATATGTATGCAGTATGCCTACATAAATCAATTAATGATGCTAGCTGGATGATCGAGTTATTATAAATCACAAGCAAACCATATGGCTAAAATCCCGTTCAAACAAATTAAATGTGCCAGAGCACATGGCCTTTGTATGTGCATCTATAATTATCTGTTTGGGTCAACCATCGACTCCATTGTCAATGGCCCCTCTATCAACTAGAGCTGCAGGCGATCTTCTCCGATCCGAGAACTCGTATGCTAAACGGGTCCGCAAATATAATACCACACTGCATGCCAGCCCAAACAGAGAAATGCAACCCCAAAGGACAAACGTTTTGGCGTAACACTCCCTTCCCATGCACACCACCATGCCATCACCGATCATGACACCATTAGCATCATAGTAAAGAGCTGCTAGAACGCCATAGAGGAGAGAACCCACGGGAATGTTGGTGATGAGGATGTTGTGGTTCACGCCCACGCTGTTAGGCCCAAAGAGATCCGACGTGACGGATACCGCCGCTGCAAAAACAAAGCCTGAGCTCAGGCCAACTAGCGCCGTGCCTGCAAGTAGTGCTTTCCCATCACCAGACTCCGCCAAGAGGAAAAACGCCACCGGTGTCAGCACCTGCGCCACCACTAGCCACCCCGTTCTCGCAAAATGTGCCTTCCTAGAATCATGTTATCTTATATTAATTAGCATGCCTACACACACACACACACACACACATGTATATCTATATATATATATATAATCTATAATTATGATATATATACACTTCACGTACCCCGTCAAAAAGTCTGGGGCGGCTGAGAAAAGGCGGCCGAAGAATGAGCAAGAAGAATAGACGGTGACCAGAGTAGTCGTCTGAGACTCTTTTCCAAGTGACTGCGCTATCTGGCCCAAGTTATTGCTGTAAACCAAGCCCACAGTGGCGCCGCACAAGTAGACCAAGTAGTATAGCCAGAAGTCAACCCGGCGCATGAGCTGCTTCACGCCGTGCTCCTCCGACAGCCCAGACAGCCGGTCCATGGCCATCAGTTGATCGCAGCAGCAGTAACACCACCACGACTTCCAAGGCCCTCTTCCCTCCCTGCTGGAGATGTCATCCTCTTCCACAACGTCTGCTGCTGCGCTGCTCTGCTGGTCAATGAAAGGCTTGTGGAGTTGCTGGAGAGTTTGGATGCTTTCTTGAGAATGGGAACAGACCAGGCATGGGATGCAGAGGGGAAAGAGGAGAAGAGAAAGAGCGCCGACGAGAAGGAAGCAGGCAATGACGACGGTGGTGGAGACTGAGTTGATGAAGAGTAGATAGAGGCCGGTGACAAAAGCCAGGGCAAAGAGCCAGAGGAAGATGCGGTTATCAGTCGCCGCATGGGGAGAGACAGTGGTACTGCTGACAGGGTGGTGATAGCGGAGGATTGGGGGGAGAGAGGCAGCAGAGGCGAGGAGTGGGAGTGTGGCGTTGAGGAGCAAGTAGACGGAAGAGGTGGAACCAAGGGTTTTGGCGACGAGGGAAAAGAGGGCGGCGCTGACGCCATTGAAGCTGATGGTGAGTGAGAGTGCAACTGCTCTGCTCATCGGGAAGTTTTTGATGCATAGCACGAAGCATATGGTGTTGAACCAGCAGATGCTACATCCAGCCAGAAGGCACACCAGAAACACCTGCCATGCCATATCGTCCATCACCACATGCTAATTAATTAATTAATTAATTAATTAAATTACCTGCTAAGTTTTCCGTCTAGTACATTAATTAACAGTAAACGCATACAAATTGAAACAGAGGAAGAAGCAAGCAAGCAAGCAAGCTACTGGTCAAAAAAACTAGTAAGTAGAAAAAGTCACCCAGCACGTGAGGCCTTCTCACCTCCTTTCTCAATCTATTGGATTTTGTTATCACAAGTATTATTCACAACCATAAATAATTTATGGCCCATTAATATTCAATTCCATCCTAAATAAGTGGGAGGTGGATGAACATCAGACAAGATGTCCAAGAAGGAGAAAGCCACACACCTCACATGGGATGATCCGTGTAACCGTGATGAGCCTTGGGTGATGCCAGGCACCAATTTTGGCACTAGCATGGTATGGGATGAACGAAGGTTCCGGAAAAAAAAAAGCTAAGAAACAACCATGATTTCCTTCTCCGGAAGGAGTCCAAACAACTCCTCTGAAAAACCAGCGATTTATTTCACCCATCAATAACAAAAATGACATATTCCTTCCTTCTCAAACAGCTTGTACTCAGGGGCAGTGAGAGTTATTTTAATTTTAATTTTTAAATTATTTTTTAATACAGGTTAACCGCTGCAGCCTGCCGAGATAGGACTATATATGTATATATATATATATATATTTTTTTTTGAAAAAAAGGGATGTGATGTAAGGCCAACGATAAAGTGGGGTGGACCAAAAGAGAAGACAAATGAAGGATAACTCTTTCTAGTTGTTGTTATGGCAATTAAGTGAACTTCTCTGTTTTATTTACTTTACTTTCTCCCCTCCCTTCTGGTGAGAGGATTTAATTCTTTATAATTTTGTCTTTTCATTCAATAAATCAGTGATTTATTTATTTATTTTTAAAAAAAATAAGTGGATACCAATTAAATACTTAATTAAAATTTTTTTAATATAAAATCTCAATCGATTTTGGTTGTTGAGAAATTTTTAAAAATTTAATTTTTAATTTATTAGCAAAAGAAAAAATAGATAAAATTTGTGGATATTAAAGTAGGAAAAGGAATAGAATATTTTTTTTTTGTGGTTTATCCAATTTTTTTTTATTTTTTTTTTTAAAAATAAATAAAAGTAGTAGTAAGAGAGAAAAATGAAGGGCCGGGCTTGCTTACAGGTAAGTAAGGGAGGGAGATGCGAGACGTGATGACGAGCCACTGAACGGCGTAGGCAGCGAGGCCGATGACGGCGGTGAGGAGGAGAACCAGTGGGAGAGGAAGGTAGATAAGCGCCAGCCCTGAAGACCAACCAAGAGCCTTGCCGAGGTCTGAAGCGGTGGCGAGATAGCTTAGTTGAACTTGTGAGATCCCCAGCGCTGCCTTCAGCTCCGATGAGTAAGCGGAGAAGTCGAAGTTGGTTCCCGTAAAGGCCTGAATCCACACCGCCGCCGCAAGCACCATCCATCGCCCATCAATCCTCATCCGCGCGCGATCCTGCTGAGTTTCCCTAGACCTCGACGTACTTGTTTTGAGGGAAAGTGCGCTTTCGATGCCGCGTGGATTTATGGCCATCGAACGCTTAAATGAAATGAGGGCCGAGAGATTCTGGAAAACTTTTTATTTTTATTTTTTTAAATAATCTGAAATTACTAAAACTACATGACCATTATATGTGCATAATTTTGATAAATTGTAGTATTCCTTATCTCTACTATTAATTATAAATAAAAAAATTGAAAAATTTATCAAAAAAAAAAAATTAAAAGAATCTTTTCCCAAAACAAAAAAAATCAGAAAAATCTCTTATAATTTGATTTGTTAAATATTTTAAATTTAAATTATTATCACTAATAATTTTGGTTTTGATAAAAATGGATAACCCACTATATATTTTATTAAAAAAAATAATAAAAGAAAACATAACAAGATAAAAGAAACACAGAATAAAAAGAAAAAACAATAGTTTTTTCCTATTCAATAAATCGTTTATCCACATTATTTCAAAAAAGAAAAAAAGAAAAAAACAATAGTCTCTCATCAGAAGTGAGTAGGGAAAAAAAAAATAGAACAGGAACAACGGAAGAAAATAAAAAAATTGGAATGACAGAGGACTACTAGTAAAGGCCATCCCGAGCTAAGAGTGGAGCAGGAAACTACCCCTGTTTAATTAATAAATTTTGTAAAAAAAAATATAACTCCACTTGTTTAATTGTAAATTTTTTAATTTCATAGAATGGGCATAAAAATATTGAAACACCAAACTGAATTTGGAAAACTAAAAATAAAAATTAAATTAAATATAATAATCTTGTGTAGGAGTAGTATATCATTAATAATAGTTAATTGAATTCGTTGTATAGGTGAACAGTGATGTCTAATAGACTAGGACTCAGTTTTTATCTTGAGTTGAGGATCGATATGGTTGAAAAGATTGGTAGTTCCAATGAAGTGACTGATCTAAAAAAAATCAGTTAACTTATTAACCAGTGGGTTTGAATTGAGTTTTTAACGGGGGATCAAAATCGGATACCCTGCTCGTGCCCACCAGTAATAATTCCAACAGAAACACCTTATATCAGTTGTGTGGTTAGACAAGTGACGCGAGACGAGAGCATTGCATTTTTGCATGCTAAACTTTTTACGTTGCTGCACCTGCGAAAATGACTCTATTGGTGACCCTGTTGCTGATGCGGTTGCCCGATTCTCTTTCGTTTCTGAACTGTCTTTGTGAAACGCGTTTCCCGTTCTGACTTTTGAAGGCTTTGGGCTTTAGACCCGGACCCGCATCCGAGCTTCAATCAATCAGTTTCGGTACCTTCTTCCTCTCGATGTGGCGCCCCTTGTCACTCCCGATGACCAGCGAGGACCAGCGAGGACGATTTGCTTGCCCTAATCAGTAATCTCTGGCACTTGCTCGAGCATAAGGGGAGCCATGGAGGTGGAGCTAGAGCCGCGAGTGAAGCCGCTGGGTTTCAAGATCAAAGCCATGTCTCGTGAGTCCCCCGCCCAGAAGGCGGCGCACGTCCTCGACCCCGACCTCCGCTCCCACTGGTCTACTGGCACCAACACCAAGGAGTGGATCTTGCTTGAGCTAGACGTAAACCTCCTTCTCCTCTTTCCTTTCTCTTCCTTTTTGTTTCGAACTCTTTTTTGATATGAGAGATTGATCAACACTTAGAATCTCATTCTCGCATCCATGATTAATTCTAGTTTTTAATCCATTTTAAGTGAAAATAGTAGTGAGTTTAACTAATCAGACCACTTTACGATGGAATTATAACTTTGGGAACCAGCTTGCAATTGCATAGTTTTCAATTATGCTTTGTCTTGCAACTTTAAACCTTTGCTTTCATAAAATAGCGAGTAAAAGTCCATGAGACGCTATCTACCAATTGCTACAAAAGATTTTTAATTTGATGTAGCAACTTGAAAGCCACCATCTTCATCCCCTGTAAGTTCAATGCTTAAGATTTTGTTGTTCTGTGTGTATCTCTTTGATTTGATGAAACAATATCACATAAGTTCCAAGGAAAAAAATTCAACAAGGAACATATTTCATTATTATATAAAAGGGAACACCCCATGATGGGTTGGTAAAATTCTCACTTTCCTTGTTAGCGGTCCAGTCAGAATTCAATTGCTAATAAATGCCAATGTGGAACACCATTCCTGCAAAATGCCAAGGGAGTGGCTTGCGCTCATTTATCATTTGACATTCTTACTTTGCTCAATTAAATGGCCTAACTTTGCTGTGGGCAATTCTTCTATTCTTCCAGTCATGGGGTTTCTAATCAGTGCCTAACTACATTCTAGTATCGTGGTCTTATTGTCTTTATTATAGTTTGAGTTTATGATGATTGCCAGTGCGCTCTTTCCATGGCATCTAATTTTCTTTTTTTTCTTTTCAGGAGCCTTGCCTACTTTCCCAAATCAGGATCTATAATAAATCTGTTCTTGAGTGGGAAATTACTGCTGGATTGCGTTATAAGGTGAATATTAATGAACCTATCTTTTCAGAAGAACAGTGGTTAAATTCGTTTTTCTCATCTTCACATGTTCTGTAATATGCTTCTTCTCTTTTACTTTTGTAGCAAATGATAGATGTTTAATTCCTAACTGACAATATGGCCTTTGATTTGCACATATGTAAAAAAGTAAAATTCCATACTGGAATTATTTCCTTTTCCATACGGTTGACTCACTGAGGGTTGAATTAGTTTGTAGAAGAGATGTATGAAATGTTCAGAGATATGCCTTACACTCTCAATGGATGCTGATAATTATAAGTTTCACATACAGTAATCTTATACCCAAGTTGTTGACAAGTGCCACGCAGAGTTGTTGTTTTCCTTTTCTTCATTCTAAATTAAACAAGCGGATCTTATGTTATCTGCACGAGAGGAGAAAAGTAACAACACCTGCTCCTACGATGTTCATTCATTACTTCGTGCGTCACATTTTTCATCACAGTTGGAACTTTGAATTTCAATTGTCCTATTATCCAATCCCATGGTTGGATGATTTTACTCATGGAAACTTATTTTCTGATGATTTTTTTCAGCCAGAATCATTTATAAAGGTCCGGCCACGCTGTGAATCCCCTAGACGTGAAGTGATGTATCCGATGAACTATACGCCTTGCCGATATGTGCGTATATCTTGTTTACGAGGGAATCCAATTGCTATATTTTTTATACAGGTAATAATTCTGAAGATGAAAGTTTCTTTATTAGCTCTATATGGCAATAAATTTCATAAGATTTTACACTGGTATTACCCTGCCTAACTGAATATTATGGTGTATGTTACTGTTAATATTCCGATATGTTGTAGATAATATCATGGTGCATGATGCAGGGTTTTGGATTTGTTATCTTTTATCAAAACAATTGCTTGAAGGTGTTAATTTTTATTTCCTTCTTCTTCTACTGAATTCAACACTGAGCCAATTAAAAGATGTGCTTCCTTCTTTAATAGTATAATTTTTGCAAAATAATGTTGTTATTTTTATGGTAAATATCTCAAAGGGACTGATGCTATTATTATTTTTTATGCTGATACTCATGCTTGCACATCACTAGGTTCTTATTTAGGTAGTTTCATAATGTAATTTATTTAATTTCTTTTTTGGCTTATTCTATATGCTTTTGGAACTGATTTGGTCTGTTGCACCCAAAGCTATGTTTGACCCACTTTGCATAACTTTTTGAGGCCATACCATGCATGGGTATCAAGCAAAAAACAGATAACGAGCTCTCCATGGCATCTTTTGTTCCTTGGGTAGGATTGCAGCAGTGCCTGTTAGAAGGTTGATTTGGAGTTGGTACTAACTAATAGAAATTCACTTCTCATCTTTCTGATCTTTGATGACTCTGATATGCGCACCATTTATAGTCGAGTTAAGGTTTGAGTGGAGATCATTTGTTGATTTTTTGTGATGTCCATACCCTATTAACCATATTCTGGCAGCTGATTGGAGTTTCTGTGGCTGGATTGGAGCCTGAGTTTCAACCTGTGGTTAATTACTTGTTACCTCATATTATATCACACAAACATGAAACTCATGATATGCATCTTCAGGTGAATACTAATTAACTTCCTGCTTTTTGTCAATTTTATTTATCATGGTGTTAGTCACTTCTAATGCTTCTTATTTCATAGTTGCTTCAAGACATAACAAACAGGCTGCTTGTTTTTCTGCCTCAATTGGAGGTATGGGACTGGCTATCTTAATTGTTGGAGTTACTTTAAGAAGCACATGATCATGATGTAGTTGTATTTCTGATTATGATTAACATATCTTTATTCAATCGGATGCAGACAGACCTCACCAATTTCACAGACACAGCTGAGTCTAGTATACGCTATCTTGCAATGCTTGTGGGACCGTTTTATCCAATTCTACGAATTGTGAATGAAAGGTTAGCTTTCGGCTGTTATTTGATGCGCTGTTCTTTGTTAGAATTAGACTTGCAATATGGCCAGATATCTGCACTTCAAGTCACTGTATCTCACAAATTCATGCATGGGTATTGACAATTTGTTGCACTTATCAAGTCACTAAAAGTAGGGGTGTAATCGATCGAGTTTAAGAAGAGCAACAAGCTACTTGAGCTCGAGCTCGTTAGAAAACTCGTTGCTCGATACTTGACTCGAACTCGATTGAGTTTTGTTTTTGTAACTCGAGCTCGACTCAATACATAAATCGAGCTACTCGAGCTCGCTCGATTAAGCTCGATAAAGGCTAATAATAAACTTGGTTTAATCATAGATATTTCTATACTCGAGTTCGAGCGCGAGTCAATTATATATATAAAACAAACTAATATATAATATATATACACAAATACAACTACTTGCTTCTCGAGTCACGTATTAAGATACTCGAACTCATCTCACTCGACAACTCTACTCGAGCTCAAACTCGACTCAACCATAAGGGAGTTGAGTTTGAGCTTTCCCCGAATCGAACTTGAGTAGCTTGCGAGTAGTCGTGTATTATTTACACCCCTAATTGAAAGTTTTATTATGGTGGTTGTTCCTGTTTTATTGTAGATTATGTTTCAAATGGTCTTGTTTGTTTTTGTACCTTTTCCACCTGGCATGTTAGTAAGTTTTTTGGACCTTTTCTGTCTGACTAGGGAAGGGAAGTTATCAAAGATGCACATCGTATATTGATTATATCTGCATAATTTTTTTTTTTTAATCAAGAAATCTGTGGCATAGATCCTATGATCTCTCTTTAAAACCTGAGTTTTAGCTTCCATAATGCATACACTTTTATCATGATAGACACATAATTATATGTGGAAAAAGGCTAAATTATAGGCCAAAGGCAAATTTTGAAATTGCTGGCCATCAATTTAGTCCTATTGACTTGGGCGTTTTAATTAACATGCTGAAATTTAAGATTTTGGATTCATACATTAGTAGCCTAGCCTCTGAAACTCTGATTTATGTGAATGGGATTTGGGTTCCTTAACTTCCTTTTATGTTAATGAATCTAATATTTCATCTACATCTGGAGATACTATAGAAATTCATGTTGTGAAATGAAAGATGCATGGTTTGCTGCTTACAATTGTAAATTGTTTTTGTGTTCTTGCTTTGCAAATTTTTCTTTCTGCATTATTTGCCTTCTATATTATGCTGCTTTTCTCTGGAAAGTACTGCAGAAATGGCAGCTCACTTTTTTTGCAGATCATCTGAAATTACTTTGTGTATCTAATTTTTAGGGAAGCTGCAAAAACACTGGTAAATTCGTCAGATTCAGATATTTTTAGAAACAATCAAATATCTACTCTAATGGTGTCATCAAATTTTGAGGTTGGTTTTTTTTTTTTTTTTAAATTTGTTATTTTTTATCTGCTGTACACTTAAGCTGGACCCACTGTGTGATAGCTTTCTTCAATATTTGTTGTAGGGTCCTATCATTGTTGTCCTTTATTGTTAAGCTAGAAGCTCTAGAGAGTAGGAAGCAACTTAATTTTATGACCTTAAATGGTCAAACAGACTACCATTTGCTTATTCTTCTGTATCAATTTTAATATTGCCTATTAGGATGTCAACTGTGAACTATGACAATTTCAATGTTATGAAGTGACAAATGAATATCTTGCATGATTCTAAATTTTTTCAAAATATATATTGTTTGAAGTGTAGCTTTCATATTGTTCACATGATAATTTGCAATTATTCTTGGAATCATATTCTGTTGTTTTCTCTAAGGGTGTTCTTTTTGTGTTTTATCTTGGTGGCAATTTTGTACAAGTTAACCTAGGAAATGCTCCTGCAAACATATTGCTTTGTGAAATTAACCTTGCCTAACAACTAGCACTGCAATGACATCTGTGTCTACTATCCATGACATGCATGCAGGCACAACCAAGGAGATCACGAAGTCCATCACATTTTACTCAAACTGCTTCTAGCTCTATTGCCTTTCGCCCTGATGCAGTTATTATGCTGTTAAGAAAAGCTTATAAAGACTTCCATCTTGGAATTGTCTGTCGATTAGTATGTATCTGATAGTCTCTATTTTGTTGACCATGGACTCTATTATTCTTTCATGGATTACTTTCTGTCTTTGTCTTTCTATTGATTCCTAGGCATCAAGGGCTCTTCAAAAACTTGTAGAGCCTGGTACATCCCTTGAAGAATATCCAGCTACTGATTTGGCTACATCTGGAGTTTCAGATGAACTCGCCAAGGTTGATTCTCTTGGTCATCTGCCTCTTATGGATTATTCAAGCTTGTTTGGAGAAGAATTTAAAATTCTTGATGATCGATATGATACTTCTTATTTGAATGTGTTGGATATTGCTTCTGTTGAGGAAGGCATTCTCCATGTTCTTTATGCTTGTGCATCTCAGGTATCATCTATTTGCTTCAATATAAATATTTGGAAAGGATCTTGCCTGTTATGGTGAAACATGGTGTATTTTTCTTTTGTGATTGGTTCAAGTTCTTGACACTAATATTGTTGGTCTATGCTATTTAATGATCTTTTGTATATTTCATTGTAATGTTTGCATAGCCTGATCTCTGCTGCAAGTTGGCTGATACTAATTTTGATTTGTGGTCTACATTGCCACTTGTGCAAGCACTGCTTCCAGGTGATTAATTTTTTAATTTGTAGTGAATAGTTCTAGCCATTGTTTTTTATATTCTTATTCTAGAATTTTACTGCTTTTTGTTGTCTCGTAGCACTTCGTCCTCCTATTAGCAGTCCACCAGATCAAGTTGATGACAGTTTATGGCAATGGAAACACCCCTTTGTTCAACAGGCTCTCACTCAGGTTAGCAATGTAGTTATTCAATGATGGATGGTTTGTGCACCACTCTACAACACTTCACACAGCATGTTCTACTTTATTGCAGATAGTTGCAATGGCATCTTCATCAGCATATCGCCCTCTTCTTCATGCTTGTGCAGGCTATTTGTCATCCTTTATGTCCTCACATGTACGTTGGTTTTTACTTTCCATATAAATTTACAAAAACTCGTTCCTTGATGAGAGCACCTTTGCTTTCAAACCTATTTGTGATACATCAGTCATGCTGATTAATTTTATGTTTTTTTTTGTTTTAATGACATAAATTATTCGTATGGTATAGAGTCATTAATGTTTAATTTTCCGCTATATCTTCAGGCAAAGACAGCCTGTGTACTGATTGATTTATGTTGTGGGCCGCTTTCACCGTGGATATCTACAGTGACGGCAAAGGTGCCTTTTCTTTATTATCTTTTCTAAAAACGATGTTCTAGTACTGATTTTGATACAGGTGGATCTTGCAGTTGAGCTCCTGGAAGATCTCTTGGGCATAATCCAGGTATATTTTCAAATCATGGTTATCATTTTTATCATTTTATGTGTGTGTATTTATTTATGGTGGCATAAGTGGCTGCCCTTAATATGATGAGGGATGTGCTAGGATATTCTTCTGCTATGGTTCTGTCTCATTACTCCTTAAATTGTATAACAGGTGACGCCAGATACCATCCTGTTTCAAGTATGATGTCAGTGAATAAGATATATTCTACATATCAGTATATGGTATAACTGTGCTTTCAGGTGGTTCATGCATATTCTGCAGACCTTGTAGATACTGTTTCTGATTTTGGTCTCCCTTTGCTGGAAAATAATAGTTCTGATTTCCTAGAAACACCATCTCCCTTGAGTGGAATGATCTTGATGCAGAATATCAGCTTTAGCAGTGTATATGTTTGGAAATATTATAGTCCCATATTGGTTGATTTGGTAAATGTAGACTTGAAAATATAAGCCCGGGTCTTTCATTTGTATTAGCTTAAGCTGCTTAAGCTTTTCAGTTGATTCGAGTCCAAATAATATGTTTAGTTTGCAACTAATAGGAAGCACTTTTCCTAACTAACTTTTCCATGCGCAAGAATTGGGTACTTATAGTTAGAACCAATATATGAAGGATTACATAATAACTAATAACTGATCATCGCCCTGGAATTTTTGCAGGAGGCAGGGCCATGTGTGCCCATGCTTATCATAATTTTAATTTGACGAATAGATAATTGCATTTTGCCCCCTACTAGTTTTTTATGAGAGTCGGGATTAAAACTCCCAACTGATAGTTTGGGGTGTGTTGGAGTTCTTTGCTTTATTGTTTCAGTTCCAAGGGTGCAAGATTTTTGTCTGTCATGGTGTAATAGTATGTATCTGCTCACAGAAGTATCATGTGTAAAAAAGCAAATCATTTTTATGTACTTTCGAATGATAAACATGATGACCTCCGTGAGTTATATCCATCTGGAATAGATTTTCTTATTCTAGAGTGTCCCTGGTTGAGGCCTTAAGGTTTTCCCAAAGCTCACAGTTGATATGGTTTACTCTCTAGAAATTTCCAAAATGTGTAAGAAATCCTCCTCTCAATTTATATCCTCCTGGTACCATCTCGAGAACTCTTGGTGCACTCAGTCTAAACTAAATTGTGATGCATTCATTCACAATCTATTTTACAAGTGGATGCCTCTATCTTGCATATATAGGAAACAGCTGTACTTTCTGGCTGTGTTTGGTTTGTGTCTTTGAGAGAAGTTGGGTGAAAGAAGAGATAGGGTGGGAAACCATTTTCTTGTGTTTGGTTCAATGGAAAATTAGGTCTGTAGGTGAAATTTTCTTTTCCTATCCATCATTTTTCGTCACTTTCCCTTCCATTTTCTGTCTGTCCAAACACACCTTATATTTTGATCTTTCTCATTCTCATGATGTCTAATAGGGTGCTCGTCAATCTACTTCTCGTGCCCGTGCTGCTTTGAAATATACCATATTGGCACTGTCTGGGCATATGGATGATGTACTTGCTAAATATAAGGTTTGTCAGCTGATTTCAGATGCTCTGGATAATGCAGTTTTGTTTCAAATATCTAGCTGCCATATTTATCATCAACTTTTTGCTTATCAGGAGTTTAAGCATAAGCTGCTATTTCTTCTGGAAATGCTTGAACCTTTTCTTGATCCTGCCATAACTGCCATGAATAATACTATTGCTTTTGGAGATGTCTCTGGCGTATTCCTTGAAAAGCAGGAGAGAACATGTGTGATTGCTTTGAATATTATTCGGACCGCGCTGTTGAGGCCTGCTGTGCTCCCATCTCTTGAATCTGAATGGAGACGTGGATCTGTTGCTCCGAGGTAAAGCCTAAGTGATTTGGGTTGATAAGTTTTGGAATTTGGAAATACTTTCTCTAAAAAAATCATAAAAGAAATTCCTGTTCGTTTTACACTTTAACATTGAAATGGAGGAATGTAGAATGGAAGGATAGGTAGATTGTTAAAATTTCATTGTTTGGTCTATTACTCAATTTAGGGAGAATCTCATTTGGCTTTTAGGTTAGCATTTGTTGATTTAAATTTTAGGGAGTCTACTATTAAGTCATTCTCACTGGTCTTCAAAATTTTGTTTGTTTTTATACCTTGTCATGGATTATTTAATTTCAGATAATGTTGGTTTTTAATTCAGATTCCCTATCTTCTCGTTATGCAGTATACTTCTTACAGTTTTGGGGCCACACATACAACTTCCTCCTGAAATAGACCTTTGCAAGTGTTCTGCTTCAAAAATTGTAGATCAAGAAACTTCTCTTTTGCCATCCAACTCTTCACAACATTCTTACGGAGACCCTTCAAAGTCTTGTAGCCTTGATGAGTTTGATAGGAAGAATGAAGTATCCGAAGCAACCACAAAGATAGATGTGTATGAAGATGCTAACTATCTGTTCGCTCCCCGTGAACTCAAAAGCATGGCACTGACAAGTGTTGGCAACTATTTCATAGGAAACTGTCCTGATAAAACTAGTGCAGAGTTAATTCATGACACTGCAGAAAAGGTCTCAGGTGATCAACTTCAAAATGCACTGACATTGGATAATGGTTTCTATGTGAAGTACTTCAATTTGCAGGCTGATTATTTGCAAGTTGTGAACTATCAAGATTGTGAAGCTAGGGCTTCTGAATATCAACATTTGGCCATGGATCTGTCTGCACAGTATGACATTAATCCGGAATCTCATGATGCAGTGATTGATGCACTGCTTTTAGCTGCAGAATGTTATGTCAATCCGTTTTTTATGATGTCCTTCAGACCTGCTTCAAAGTCTATCAATCAGATGAAAAATATAAAGTACAAGATGAATCAGAATGATGATGTGGTTGAGCTAAAGAAGGTCTTTGAGAGATATAATAACGGTTTGGAGCAAGTAGCTCATCTTGAAAGCAAAAGAGACAAAACTGTGCTCCATATACTCCTCCAAGCTGCTAGACTTGATGAAGAGTATGAGAGAAATATGTCTAAAGGGGAGTTGCATACATATGATTACAAAGGTAATGAGCAGTGCATTGATATATCCCCATTTGATATACAATCTTTAGATGCGGTGACCTTAGTTCGGCAGAATCAGTACTTACTATGTCAGTTTGTGATGAAACAATTACGAAGGGAGCGGTGCTCTCATGAAGTTCTGCTGCAAAGTCTACTATTCCTTTTGCATTCTGCAACTGAGCTATCCTGTCCTCCTGAGGATGTAGTTGATATCATTTTATGTTCCGCTGAGAATCTTAACATGCTAATTACTTCTCTCTATGATCAACTCAAAGAAGGAAAAACTCACTTGGACACAGAAAAGTTGCGTGGCACACAACGCCATTGGGTACTCCTTCAAAGGTTGGTAACAGCATCCTCCGGTAGCGTTGAAGGGACAGATTTTATAAGTCATACAAGAAATGGATTCCAATATAGGAGTTTGGTCCCTCCTTCTTCATGGATTCAGAAGATATCCAAGTTCTCAGACTGCCCGTTTGCACTTGCTCGATTTCTTGGATGGATGGCTGTTTCTCGCCATGCTCAGCAGTATTTAAAGGATCGATTGTTTCTTGTCTCTGATCTTTCACAGCTTTCATCACTATTATCTATTTTTGCAGATGACCTTGCATTAGTTGGTAATGTAAAAGATCAGAAGCTAGAGATTTTAAGTGCTGAGCAGTCCAACACGAAACAATATTTACAAGTTGGTAAAGAACTTGGCCCTTCTGACCATTCAGATAGCGAAGATTCCTTTCACATTCTTTACCCTGATCTTCATAAATTTTTTCCCAAGATGAAAAATCAATTTCACTTGTTTGGCGAAAGTATCTTGGGGGCTGTCGGGATGCAGTTGAAATGTTTCCCATCCAATGCTTTACCAGATGTGCTCTGTTGGTTTTCTGATTTATGCCTGTCACTCTACCCAGAACCCAAAAAGGACAGCCTTCCTATTCTAAATCAAGCTGATTGTTTGAAAGGCCATGTTTCTATGAATGTCAAAGCAATTCTCTTGTACATACTGGAATCAATTGTTGGTGAACACATGGAAGCTATGCTTCCTGAAATGCCAAGAGTAGCACAGATATTGATTTCAATTTGTAGATCTTCCTACTGTGATGTGCCTTTCCTTGATTCAGTTTTATGTCTATTGAGACCATTAATATCATATTTCTTGAGGAAAGTGACTTTCGATGAGAAGCTTTTAACTGATGTGGTTTCAGGTTCTGATTTT